>NC_092036.1:73009954-73309954 GCF_003086295.3 Arachis hypogaea
TTAACTAAAGAAGGTGAAACTAAAGAGTAAGAATCAAAGAGATGATGGTTTAGTTAGTACCTTGTGAGAAGAAGAAATGGAGAGGAGGTTGTGGTGTTGTTGAGGGGAGTGTAGAGAAATGGAGTAATAGAAGTAGTGTAGAAGGGAATGGAGGGAAGGGAGGTGCCCTCTTGTCAAGTTGGATGTGTAGTAGAAGGTATGAGGGGAAGAGGAAATGGAAGTGAAAGTGAAGGGGTGAGTGTACCCTTTTTCATTGGCGCCGATCATCCGCGCGTGCGCGCGCAGGCGCGCTCGCGCAGCGAGGCGAGGTGGAGAGGGACGCGCGCGCGCGCCTTGCGCGGCGCGCCCATGTGTTGGGCTGGGGCACAAGGGAGGCATAGGGTGGCATAACTCTCTGGACGAGTACCAGAAGTTGCTGCAGGACTTCGGTGCGCGTGCGCCAGTACGCGCACGCGCCGATGCGGTTGTGCCCCAGGCATGAGAGGGGCCTAGAGGGGGTCAACTCTCTGTGAAATGGCCAGGAGGAGTGCAGGATCAAAGGGCGCGTACGCGGCTATGGCGCACGCGCGCGTCTTGTGCTCGCAGTGTGTGGACGCGTGCGCGTCCAGTGCGCGCACGCGGCAAAGGTTTTGGGCTTGCGGCTTGGTAGAAGCCTGAGAGCGGCCTAACTCTCTGGAACATGTACCAGGATTGCAGCAGGGCAATCGGCGCGGACGCGCACAGTACGCTTGCGCGTTGATTGGCAGATTTGCCCAGGGCGCGGACGCGCCATGTGCGCGTGCGCGCGAACTTCTTGTGCTTCGGGCATGGTCCTGGCATGGTGTGGGCACAACTCTCGGGTAAATGTATGGAGAGCTGTTATTCGCAATCCACGCGTCCGCGTACGGTGCGTGTTCGCGTGGGTGACCTTTGAGTGCCTTAAGGACGCGTACGCGCTAGGCACGCGCACGCGGCAAAGTGGGGTTGCTTTTCCTAATTGTGCATGTGTTATACCACTTTTGACATTACAACTTCCCCTTTCCACACAGCTGCCTAAGCACTATATCAGGGCATTTGCTTGGCAATTCAGCAATGAATTGAATAAATGACGGAGAATTAACAAGAAAATCTATCTAACAAACATGAAGTCAAGTGTCTATGTACAAAGCTCAAAGGAAGATCTTACCATGGTGGGGTGTCTCCCACCTAGCACTTTTGTTTAACGTCCTTAAGTTGGACTTTCAGTAGCTCATTGTGCTTGTTCAAGAGTTGCATCCCTCAGGAGGAACACTTCAAATTCCTTGGAGTTCTTTCTTTGCTCACCATGATACAATTTGAGACGGTGTCCGTTTACCTTGAAGATGTCCGGGCTTGTTGGGTGGCGCAAGTGGTAGACCCCATAAGGTTCTACTTTCTCCACTTGGTAGGGTCCATCCCACCTTGATCTTAGCTTTCCGGGTAGTAGTCTCAACCTTGAATTGTAGAGAAGAACTAGGTCACCGGGTCGGAACTCTCTTCTCCTAATGTTCTTGTCATGGATGGCCTTCAACTTTTCCTTGTAGAGCCTAGCGTTGTCGTAAGCTTCTAGTCTTAAACATTCCAATTCCGCCAATTGAAGCTTCCTCTCTATTCCGGCTCCATTCAAGCTCATATTACACTCCTTCACGGCCCAATAGGCTTTGTGTTCAATCTCCACCGGTAAGTGACATGCTTTACCATATACAAGCCGGAAAGGGCTCATGCCGATCGGTCTCTTGTAAGCCGTTCGATAAGCCCACAGTGCATCGGAGAGTTTAGTGCTCCAATCTTTCCTATTTGGCTTCACAACTCTTTCTAAGACATGCTTGATTTCCCGGTTAGAGACTTCGGTTTGGCCGTTTGTCTGAGGGTGGTAAGCCGTAGTGACTTTGTGGATGATGCCATATGTTCTCATGAGGCCGTCTATTTTTTTGTTGGAAAAGTGTGATCCTTGGTCACTTATGATTGCTCTTGGGGCACCAAAGCGGCAAATGATATTATTCCTCACAAAAGAGTACACAACATTAGCATCATCCGTTCGGGTGGGGATTGCCTCCACCCATTTTGACATATAATCGACGACTAACAAGATGTAGAGAAAGCCGTTTGAATTTGGAAACGGTCCCATGAAGTCGATCCCCCATACGTCAAAGATTTCACAAAAAGGCATATTTTGTTGGGGAATTTCGTCCTTCTTGGAAATATCTCCAAACCTAATACATTGGGGACAAGATTTGCAATAGAGAGAAGCATCTTTGAGAAGAGTTGGCCACCAAAATCCGCAATCAAGGATCTTTCTTGCCGTTCTTTGGGGCCCATAGTGACCACCTCCTTCGGAAGCATGGCAAGCGTCCAAGATTGCTTGGAATTCGGTTTGGGGTATGCACCGTCGCACTATTTGGTCCGCTCCACACCTCCACAAATAGGGGTCATCCCAAATATAGTATTTGGATTCGCTTTTCAGCTTATCCTTTTTGTTTTTGTCAAGATTAGGAGGGAAAGTGCGTGAAACCAAATAGTTTGCTATTGGGGCATACCAAGGAACCACTTCCGAGATTGCGTGCAAGGTATCTAAAGGAAAGGAGTCATTGATGGGAGTGGTGTCGCCCTTTGTGTGTTCAAGGCGGCTTAAATGGTCCGCCACTAGGTTTTGGGCACCACTCCTATCTTTGATCTCCAAGTCAAATTCTTGTAACAAAAGCACCCAGCGAATTAATCTCGGTTTTGATTCCTTTTTGGCCAACAAGTACTTTAGTGCCGCATGATCCGAGTACACTACAACCTTGGAACCAAGAAGATAGGCTCGGAACTTGTCCAAAGCAAAAACAATAGCTAGTAGTTCCTTCTCGGTAGTAGTGTAGTTGGATTGGGCTCCATCTAATGTTTTGGAAGCATAAGCTATGACATAGGGAATCTTACCCTCGCGTTGTGCTAACGCGGCTCCTATCGCATAGTTCGAAGCATCACACATGATTTCAAAAGGTTGAGTCCAATTGGGGCCTCGTACTATAGGAGCTTGTGTCAATGCTACTTTGAGTTTGTCATATGCTTCCATACATTCTTTGCTTAGCTCAAATTCGACGTCTTTTTGGAGTAATCGAGAGAGAGGTAGGGCCACCTTGCTAAAGTCTTTGATGAATCTCCGGTAAAATCCTGCATGTCCTAGAAAAGAACGGACTTCCCTCTCGGAGGAGGGGTAAGGTAAACTAGATATGACATTTATCTTTTCCGGATCTACGGAGATGCCTTCCTTTGATACTATGTGTCCCAAAACAATTCCTTGTTTGACCATGAAATGACATTTTTCGAAATTTAAAACAAGGTTTGTTTTGGTGCATCTCTCCAAGACTTTTTCAAGGTTACCTAAACAATGCTCAAATGAATCACCATACACACTAAAATCATCCATGAAAACTTCCATTGATTGCTCTAGAAAATCCGCAAATAGGCTCATCATGCATCTTTGGAACATTGCCGGTGCATTGCATAGGCCGAATGGCATACGCTTGTAAGCATACGTCCCAAAGGGGCAAGTAAATGTGGTTTTTTCTTGGTCTTCTAGAGCAATATGAATTTGGAAGTATCCGGAGTAGCCATCAAGAAAACAATAATATGATTTACCGGCTAATCGATCAAGCATTTGATCAATAAATGGTAGTGGAAAATGATCCTTTCTTGTGGCCGCATTCAATCTCCGGTAGTCTATGCATACTCTCCAAGAATTTTGCACTCTTGTTGCTATAAGTTCACCACTTTCGTTTTTGATTGTTGTCACTCCGGACTTTTTGGGCACTACTTGGACCGGGCTTACCCATTCGCTATCCGAGATAGGATAGATGATGTCCGCTTCAAGTAGCTTAGTAACTTCTTTCTTTACTACCTCAAGGATGGTTGGATTGAGTCTTCTTTGAGGTTGCCGGACCGGTCTTGCTCCTTCTTCAAGGAATATGCGGTGCTCGCATACTTTGGGACTTATTCCCACTAGATCCGCCAAACTCCATCCGATTGCCTTTTTGTTTTTTCTCAATACGTTCAGCAATTTCTCTTCTTGTTGAGGGGTTAGCTCTTGTGCAATTATCACGGGTAGCTCTTGGGCTTCATCAAGGTATGAATACCTTAAGTGAGGTGGTAGTGGCTTCAATTCCATCTTTTTATTTTCCTTTGAGGTTTGAGTTTCCGGATGAGTTGCATGATGTGTGGTGTTTAGTTCGCTTGACTTTTCATTTGCTTCTTCAACCCTATACTTCTCATCTAATCTTGCTAGATGTACTTCGGCCACTATGTTGTCGATTGGATCACACCGAAATAAAGAATGGTTCTCCGGTGGATGCTTCATTGCTTCCTCTAGGCTAAAGCTTACAATTCTCCCATCTATTTCAAATGAGTAGTTCCCCGAGTAAGCATCAAGTTTAAATCTAGAGGTCCTCAAGAATGGTCTTCCAAGTAGGATAGACGATGCTCTCTCGGTTTCGCTTGATGGCATTTCAAGGACATAGAAGTCAATGGGGAATATCAACCCTTTTATATTCACCAATACATCTTCCGCAACACCCGCTACGGTTATTATGCTTTTATCTGCTAGGACAAATCTTGCCGTCGACCTTTTTAGTGGTGGTAAGTTCAATACCCGGTAGACGGATAGTGGCATGATGCTAACACATGCTCCAAGGTCGCACATACAATCTCTAAATTGAACTCCATTGACTGTGCAAGTGACCATACAAGGACCCGGATCATCACACTTCTCGGGTAGCGTTCCCATTAAAGCGGAAATAGAACTCCCCAATGGGATGGTTTCCAATTCAAGAATTCTGTCCTTATGTATGCATAAGTCTTTGAGAAATTTAGCATATCTAGGAACTTGATGGATATCATCAAGGAGGGGGATGGTTACCTCGACTTTCTTGAACACTTCCACCATTTTGGGGTCAAGTTCTATGCGCTTTTTAGCTTTCTTTGCAAGTGTTGGGAATGGAAGTGGTTGAGCAACTTCTTCTTCCAAGGTTCTTTTGGCCTTGGTTGTCTCTCTTGTTGGTTGGACCTCATCCTCAATTATGGCTTGTGGTGCCTCCTCTTCCACTACTTCTTCTATATTTGTTCTCTCCTCTTCTTGAGCGGTTGTGATAGGGCTTGAATCCTTTGCTTCCTTCCCTTTTAGTTGCGTACCGGATCTAAGGGTGATGGCATTGATGCCTCCTTTTGGATTTGGTTGAGGTTGAGAGGGAATGACACTTTGGATTGGGGGTTGAGGAGAGGGGGTTGATGGTGTATCCATGCGTGCAAGAAGAGCTTGTAGTGTAGAGGTGAGGCCGGTGAGGCCGGAAGCAAGTGTGTTCTGTAGTTCCTTTTGACCTTGGATAATGGTTCGGAGTGTTTCGTCTTGGTTAGAGGGGGTGGTTGCATATGTGAGTTGAGGAGCTTGTGATTGGTTGGGTGGTGGTCTTTGATGTGGTGGTTGATATGTTTGGTAGTTTCTTTGTGGGTTTTGTTGGTTGTATGGTTGATTTTGTGAGTTGTATGGTCGGTTTTGTGAGAAGTTTTGTGAATTGTTACCCCATCTTTGACCTCCTCCATTATTGTTGTTGTTGTCCCTATTCCCTTGTTGATGGTTGTCTCTCCAATTTTGATTATTGTATCCACTTCCTTGGTTGTGGCTTCCTCCTCCTTGATAAGAGTACCCTTGGTTAGGATTACCGCTTTGGTAGTATCCTTGATTGGGGCGATCATAGAAATTGTGGGTAGCCGCCAAGGTATTGTCTTCTTGAAGGCTTGGACATTCATCCGTGTAGTGAGAGTAGCAAGAGCAAATGCCACATACTCTTTGAGAGACCAATTGTTGGTTGTGTTGTTGAGGTGGTGGAGGGTGTTGTTGGTATGATTGAGGTTGTGATTGTTGTTGGTTCAATTGGAGTTGTTTCAAGATGGATGTCATCTCATTCAAGGATTGAGTTAGAGCATTGGTTTCACTACTAGTTGATACCTCATTCACGGTCCTTGAACGATTGACTCTTCGCCTCATATGTTGATTGGATTCGGCCAAGTCAATAATAAGTTGCCATGCCTCCTCCGCGGTTTTATATTTGGACAGAGAACCATTGCTAGAAGTGTCCAAGAGGGTTCTATCTTGCTCTCACATCCCTTGACATATGTATCCAAGCAATACTTGAGTGTCAAGCATGTGATTGGGGCATGCATCTAGTAGCTTACGAAACCGTTCCCAATACTCATAGAGTGGTTCCGTCTCACCTTGCACAATACAAGACATTTCTTTCCTTAACCTATCCATCTTCTCCGGAGGTAGGAATTTATCCAAGAATCCCCTTCTAAGTAAGTCCCAATCGGAGGTAACTTCACTAGAGAGAGTGTAGAACCATTCTTTAGCCTTGTCCTCAAGAGAGAAAGGGAAAGCGAACAACCATATAGCAACTTCATTGGACCCTTCCCGTCTAGTAGTTGAACATATGCGATGGAAGTCCTTGAGATGTCGAATAGGGTCTTGTGCGGGAAGCCCATGAAACTTAGGTAGGAGGTTGATCAAAGCGGTCTTTAATTCAAAGTTGGCATTCAAGTTGGGGTGAGTTACGTGAAGGGGTTGAAGGACATAATCCGGTGCACCCGCTTCCTTGATGGTAACTCTCCTCGGAGCATCCATGGTATTAGTACCTAGAACAAAAGAAGATTTGTTAGTGAGATTGGTGGGGGTAGGATTAATGCCTTCGTTGAGTGACGGTTCAATGTTCACTTTTAGTAAGGTGGTTGAGGTGGTGAAAACCTCTTCCCCTTTTCCAAACTTAAGCTGCCTCCGAGCTTGTCTAATATGAAACAAAGTTCGTTCTATTTCCGGATCAAAAGGGACTAAGCTCGGATTCGGTTGTGAACGCGTCATGCAATGAAGGGGGGATGAAATTCATTGTAACAATTGAGGGGTTAGTCACTTGAATTATTCACAATGAGGTGCAACTATGTACATATACACATGCTTAATCCAAACAATAACATGGCACACAAAGCAAATTCCCCGGCAACGGCGCCATTTTGACAAATGAATTTTTGTTGGTATAGAATTTATCAAGTGATCAATCGTAGCATAGTCTAAACCAACGCGAAATCCATCATCAAACAAAACTACAATCTATATCCGAGAGTATTAATCTCCCGAGTCGTTCTCCCTTGGAATTGCCAAAGTATGCATCTTATTGATTTAGTAAGCTTTGTTGAGTTCTTTGAAGATTTTAGCAAGTAATGAGAAACAAACAATCAATTATAAAAGGGACTTGACTTAGGGTTGGTATTGGAAAGTCTATCCTCATAGCTCATTCAATGTTGACAACTATTAGGCCTTGCTTCATTTAGTTATCCCCTAAGTATAGAGGAAAATCAAATGAAAACAATCAACTTGAGTCACAAGTCCTAGCTTCACCTTATGGGAATCTAGCTTTAGTGCACTCCAAGTCAATTAGCAATCCCTAACTCTCAATCAACTATTGAGATAACTATTCAATTCCTCCCAATATCCAAACCCTATGCCAAGTACAAAAATTCTACTCCATAGCTAGTATTGACATTTTATCAAACATGTAATGAGCAAAAAGGAAAGTCATGGTGAAATGAAGAGAAAAGTAAAATTAGAAATATTGCAACACAAGAAATTAGCAACAAGTATCAAGGAGCAACAATGAGAATCAAAATCTCAAAATATCAATGGAATCCAAAAAATCATAGAATTGAATCCTAGATCCAAGGAATATCAACAATTACAACCACAACTTGAAATTGGAAGAGAAAACCTATTACATGACAAAGTGAAATGAAGGTTGCAATGGATCTCACCAAGGAATGGGTAAGAATCCAGAATTTTGATAAGGAAGAGCCCTAGTAAAAGCTTGAGAGAAGTTGATGAATCCTAGAGAGAAGTTGGAGTTTCTCTCTCTAACAATGTAACTAACTCACTCCAAAATATCTCAAAAACTAGAAAATGAACTAAGTGTCCTCAACCTTTGCCCCCTTGGTCCTCTTAAGCCTTTTCCCGCCAAAGCACTCCTCAAAAGTTAGGACCTCTAACCAACTCCACGCCTAAGTCACGTGACTCTTAAAAAAATTCATTTTCGAACATCGGCGCGTACGCGCAAGGTACGCGTGCGCGCCCTGGATACGGCTCTGGAGTGTGCGCGGAAGCGGAGTGTACGCGTACGCGTCCATGAGGATCCTGGCTTAGCCGCTACTCAAGCCGGCTCGTGGCTTGGCTCTTAGTCTCGGCTTCACGTTGCTCTCATCCGCGCGGGCGCGCCAGGTGCGCGCACGCGCCCATGCGGAATTTCCAAAGCTTCAATTCTCATGCTTCCTTTCCTTGTACCCGTCTTCCTTCTCTTTTCCTGTCCATTCCTACTCTATACCCTGAAACCACTTAGCACACAAGTCACGGCATCGAATGGCATCAAGAGGAGATTAGAGAGGTATCTATTTAGTGCAAAATAAGCATGTTTTCATTCATGAGACAAGACTAGGAAAGGAATGCAAGTCCTTGTATTTTCATGCAGAAAATGTGTGAAATCATTGATAAACCCTTTGAAATTAGCACAAGATAAACCCTCAAAATGGGGTTTGTCAAACACTAGACTCAAACAAGAAATATTTTTGGATTTTATGATTTTGTAAATTTTTTGGATTTTTTCGAAAATTAAGTGAAAAGGAAAAATAAAGATATCAAAATTCTTAATGAGAATTCCAGGAATCATGCAATGTTAGTCTAAAGCTTCAGTCTAAAGAAATTAGACATGGCTGAACAAGCTTCAGCAGGACATTGCATTCAAGAGCTAAATTGATGAAAATCAATCAGCTTTGGTGATGATAAGAACATCACCTTGAAACACTAGAATTCATTCTTAAGAACTCTGAAGAAAAAAAAATACCTAATCTAAGCAACAAGATGAACCGTCAGTTGTCCATACTCGAACAATCCCCGGCAATGGCGCCAAAAACTTGGTGGACGAAATTGTGATCACTACAACTTCGCACAACTAACCAGCAAGTGTACTGGGTCGTCCAAGTAATAAACCTTACGCGAGTAAGGGTGGATCCCACAGAGATTGTTGGTATGAAGCAAGCTATGGTCACCTTGTAAATCTTAGTCAGGCAAACTCAAATGGGTATGGTGATAAACGCATAAAACATAAAGATAAAAATAGAGATACTTATGTAATTCATTGGTAGGAATTTCAGATAAGCGTATGAAGATGCCTTCCCTTCCGTCTCTCTGCTTTCCTACTGTCTTCATCCAATCCTTCCTACTCCTTTCCATGGCAAGCTTAAGCAAGGGTTTCACCGTTGTCAGTGGCTACCTCCCATCCTCTCAGTGGAAATGTTCAACACACCCTTTCACGGCACGGCTATCCATCTGTCAGTTCTCGATCAGGCCGGAATAGAATCCAGTGATTCTTTTGCGTCTGTCACTAACGCCCCGCCCTCAGGAGTTTGAAGCACGTCACAGTCATTCAATCATTGAATCCTACTCAGAATACCACAGACAAGGTTAGACCTTCCGGATTCTCTTGAATGCCGCCATCAGTTCTAGCCTATACCACGAAGACTCTGATCTCACGGAATGGCTGGCTCGGTTGTCAGGCGAGCATTCGGTTGTCAGGCGATCAACCATGCATCGTGTATCAGGAATCCAAGAGATATTCACCCAATCGAAGGTAGAACGGAGGTGGTTGTCAGTCACACGTTCATAGGTGAGAATGATGATGAGTGTCACGGATCATCACATTCATCAAGTTGAAGAACAAGTGATATCTTAGAACAAGAACAAGCGGAATTGAATAGAAGAACAGTAGTAATTGCATTAATACTCGAGGTACAGCAGAGCTCCACACCTTAATCTATGGTGTGTAGAAACTCCACCGTTGAAAATACATAAAAACAAGGTCTAGGCATGGCCGAATGGCCAGTCTCCCAATGATCTAAGATAGCATCAGAACAAAGATAACTACCCAGATGTCTCAATACAATGGTAAAAGGTCCTACTTATAGAGAACTAGTAGCCTAAGGTTTACAGAGATGAGTAAATGACATAAAAATCCACTTCCGGGCCCACTTGGTGTGTGCTTGGGCTGAGCAATGAAGCATTTTCGTGTAGAGACTCCTCTTGGAGTTAAACGCCAGCTTTGGTGCCAGTTTGGGCGTTTAACTCCCATTCTTGTGCCAGTTCCGGCGTTTAACGCTGGGAATTCTGAGGGTGACTTTGAACGCCGGTTTGGGCCATCAAATCTTGGGCAAAGTATGGACTATTATATATTGCTGGAAAGCCCAGGATGTCTACTTTCCAGCGCCGTTGAGAGCGCGCCAATTGGGCTTCTGTAGCTCCAGAAAATCCGCTTCGAGTGCAGGGAGGTCAGAATCCAACAGCATCTGCAGTCCTTTTTAGTCTCTGAATCAGATTTTTGCTCAGGTCCCTCAATTTCAGCCAGAAAATACCTGAAATCACAGAAAAACACACAAACTCATAGTAAAGTCCAGAAAAGTGAATTTTAACTAAAAACTAATAAAAATATACTAAAAACTAACTAGATCATACTAAAAATATACTAAAAACAATGCCAAAAAGTGTACAAATTATCCGCTCATCAATTCTCTTGGAGTCTTTTTGGTTTATTTTGTTTATAATCTCTCCTTTTGTATTTTGGTTTGCCTAGAGGCATGTATATGAGAGAACAAAAACTTGTATAAGCTGTTTTCACTGTATGGTTTCGTATATTTCTATATGGCTAGCCGGCTTAAACTCTGCGAGTCAAGGCTAGTTCCTTATAATATACACTATTATACTATTATCCTGTTTATATTTCATCTATATCTTGTGCCTTAAGTTAGTAGCTGATTTAGTATGCTTTGCGCTTTTAAATCCTATTTTGAGCTATATTCTTCATCAGGTTTCTAGATTATACTACTCTTTCTATATATTATGTATGAGCTTAGAACTGTTGTAATCTCTGGTTAACCTTTGCTTTACGACGCGAGGTAAGGCTTAGGCTAATTAGGGTGTTACATTTAGTGGTATCAGAGCGGTTCGTCCTCGTGAGCCTGAGAGATGGACCGATTGTGCTTTATTGCATATTCTGTGTGTCTTTTATTTGATGCTATTAGGTTATCTGCTATATATATGCATAACATGCTTGTTTGTGAATGCCTGTTTGGGATAATTGAAGCACTAGAATTTTGATATTGAGACTGATCACCTTGATATTGATTATTTGGTGTAGACAGGAACCCTACATGGCCACTCGCGGACGAGGTCAAACACGAATGCGAGAAAGTCGGAATGAGTAATCAGGTGACAATCATGCCGAATTCATGGCGGCAATGGCGAATCTCGCTAATACCATGGAAGCTAATATTGTTGCGACTCTACAAGCTGTGCAGAGATTGGGCCAACCGGCCGGGAATGGAAATGGCAATGGGAATGGCGAAGGAAATGCTAATGATAATGCTGAGGGTAACAGTGATAACACAGGAGGAGTTTTGATGACCTTGGCAACGTTCTTCATGGTTCATCCGCCAACTTTTCGAGGATCCACAAATCCTATTGAAGTGAACCACTGGTTCCAGGGTATGGAGCGTGCTTTACAAGTGCAACATGTTCCCCTCAATCAATATGTAGAGTTTGGCGCTTATCAACTAGCAGGAGAGGCCCAGCCCTGGTGGCAAGCTGAGTGTCATTTGCTACAGTTTCAGAATGCCGATATTCCATGGGAGGTGTTCCAAACGGCTTTCTATAAGAAATACTTCCATAAGTCTGCAAGGGAAGCAAAGGAAATGGAGCTAATGCAGCTGAAGCAAGGTTCCATGTCTGTGGATGAGTACACCAACAAGTTCGAAGAGCTTTGTAGGTTTTCTCGAGTGTGTCAGGGTGACCAGGAGACTTACGAGAGTTGGAGATGCGTTAAGTACCAAAGGAGTTTGAAGGATAACATTATGACTGCTGTGACTCCTTTGGAGATCCGTGTCTTCTCTAACTTAGTGAACAAGGCTAGAGTAGTGGAAGAGTATACCAAGACCGTGGCGGCATCTAAGGACACTTATGGAGGGAGCTCTAGTCGGGGGCGTGGCAAGTACTTTCGTTCGAGAGGACAAAGCTTTAAGAAAGGAGAATATGCGCCTCAAGGCCAAGGGGGCTTTAGAAAGAATAATCAGAATCAATTTCAGTATGCTAAGGGAAGAGGAAATCAGAGTAAGAATTCTCTGGATTTGACTTGTGTATGTTGTGGGCGTTTCCATCCTTATGACTCATGCAAAATTAGTTTAGGTGGTTGTTTCAATTGTGGGTTGCCTGCGCACATTGCGAGGGATTGCACTCGTAGGAAGAACCAGAATACGGGCCAGAGTCAGCATCAAGGTCGAGTCTTTGCTGTGAATGCCAAGGATGCTTCCAAGGCGGATCCATTGATGAGAGGTATATGTCTAATTGGTGATAAATCCTTACTTGCATTATATGATACTGGAGCTTCGCATTCGTTTATTTCATTTGCTAAAGTTGAGAAATTGGGCTTGAAAGTGTCAGAATTACCTTTTGATCTGCATGTGCATACTCCGCATCAAATAGTTATGACTAGGTCAGGTTATAGACAAGTAGGTTTCAAGCTTGAGGGTAGAGACTTTGTGCACGATTTAATCTGTTTACCCATGGTGGGGCTAAAAATGATTTTGGGGTTTGATTGGCTGTCAAATAATCGGGTTTTGTTGGATTGCTTTGAACGAACTATTCGGTTTATGCCGGAAGGAGAGAATGGAGCAGTGGTAGCTACAAGGTGTTACTTGAACTCTGTAATGGTGCATTGTAGTGGGGAGGAGTGTCAGGGTTATATTCTGTTGGCTACTAATGCGTTGGGTGATGCCCAGAACTTAGATCAGATTCTGGTGGTTAGAGATTTTCCAAAAGTATTTTCGAAAGATATCCCTGAGTTCCCACCTCAAAGGGAAATTAAATTTGCAATTGAATTGGTGCCGGGAGCCAGACCAGTATCGATTGCGCCGTATAGAATGGCTCCGATAGAACTTGCAGAATTAAAGACTCAGTTGGAAGAGCTTCTTAATAAGAGGTTCATTCGACCGAGTGTATCACCGTGGGGAGCGCCAATTTTATTGGTGAAGAAGAAAGATGGAGGAATGCATCTGTGTGTGGATTACTGACAGCTAAATAAAGTGATAGTGAAGAACAAGTACCCGCTACCAAGGATAGATAACTTGATGGATCAATTGCAAAGAGTTGGAGTGTTTTCCAAGATTGATTTGAGATCCGGTTACAACTAGATAAGAGTGAAGGAAGAGGATATCCCTAAGACTGCGTTTAGGACACGCTATGGACACTACAAATTTGCAGTAATGTCCTTTGGGTTAATGAATGCACCTGCTGTTTTCATGGATTACATGAACAGAGTCTTTCGTTCCTTTTTGGACAAATTCGTGGTGGTTTTCATAGATGACATCTTAGTTTACTCTAAGACGACAAAAGAGCACGAGGAACACTTGAGAATTGTGTTGCAAATCTTAAAAAAGCGGAAGTTGTACGCTAAGTTGTCAAAGTGCGAGTTCTGGAAGGAGGAAGTAAAGTTCTTAGGTCACGTGGTGAGTAAATGAGGAATAGCTGTAGATCCTTCTAAGGTAGAAGCGGTGATGGAATGGGAAAGATCGATGACTATGACGGAAGTTAGGAGCTTTTTGGGTTTAGTCGGATATTACCGAAGATTTATTGAAGGATTTTCCCGGATTGCGCTACCAATGACAAAGTTGACAAGCAAAGAAGTGCCATTCGTGTGGACGTCGGAATGCGAGAAAAGTTTTCAGACTTTAAAGTAGAGATTAACTTCAGCACCTGTTCTAATCCTACTGGAACTGCATGAACCATTTGAGGTATATTGTGATGCTTCTTTGAAGGGTTTGGGTTGCGTGTTGATGCAACACCGGAACGTGGTGGCTTACGCATCGCGTCAGCTAAGATCGCATGAGGTGAATTACCAAACTCATGACTTGGAATTAGCGGTGATTGTGTTTGCACTAAAGATTTAGAGACACCACTTGTACAGAGTGAGGTTTAGCGTCTTTTCTGATCATAAGAGTCTCAAGTATATCTTTGATCAGAAAGAGCTAAATATGCGCCAGAGAAGGTGGATGGAGTTGCTTAAAAATTATGATTTCAAGTTGAGTTATCACCCTGAAAAGGCGAACGTGGTAGCAGACGCTTTGAGTCAGAAATCTTTAACGATTGCTTGGATGAGAATCAAGGAAGAAGAGCTAGTAGATAAGTTTGTAGATCTTAAGCTGGATATTGGTGAAGTTGCCCGAAGAGCTTGTTTGAACCAATTACATATCTCAAGCACGTTTAAATCAGAAATACAAAGGGCTCAGCAAGATGAGCAGAAGCTTCAGCAATTGTTTCAACCAGTTGGTGATAAGAGGCGCGAAGAATTCACTAAGGATGAAGAAGGGTTATGGAGATATAAGGGGAGGATTTGCATACCAGATGTTGGGAGTTTAAAACAGGACTTATTGTTGGAAGCTCATAACAGTGGGTTTTCTATTCATCCCGGGAGTACGAAGATGTATTATGACCTGAAGAAGATGTTTTGGTGGCTTGGGATGAACGGTGATGTAGCAACAGTAGTATCCAAGTGTTTGACTTGTCAAAAAGTGAAGATAAAGCATCAGAAGCCATCGGGAATGCTACAGCCTCTTGAGATTCCTCAGTGGAAGTGGGGAGGAATTGCTATGGATTTTGTGACCGATTTACCGAGGACTAGGTCGGGATTTGATGCGATTTGGGTGATCGTGGATCGCTTAACCAAATCTACTCACTTTCTGCCTATCTGAGTAAATTGTTCTATGGAAGAGTTGGCAAGATTGTACGTCAAGGAGATAGTAAGGTTGCATGGTGTACCATCAAGCATAGTATCGGACTGTGATCCCCGATTCACTTCAAGGTTTTGGGAAACTTTCCAAAGAGCCTTCGGTACGAAGCTATGTCTCAATACCGCATATCATCCACAAATAGATGGACAATCGGAAAGGACTATTCAGATGCTGGAAGATATGCTGAGAGCATATGTGTTGGATCAAGCCGGGAGTTGGGACTGTTAGATGCCATTGGTGGAGTTTGCATACAACAACAGTTTTCATGCGAGCATTGGGATGGCTCTGTATGAAGCATTGTATGGATGGGAGTGCCAGTCTCTACTCTGTTGGTATGAATCAGGTGACGCAAGTATTTTGGGCCTAGATTTAGTAGCAGAGACTACTGAAAACATTAAGAAGATTCATGCAAGGATACTAACTACCCAAAGTTGACAGAAGAGTTATGCGAATTAGAGAAGGAAACCATTAGAATTTGAAGTGGGAGAACATGTATTTCTGCGGGTTACACTGACAATTGGGATTGGAAGAGAAATCAAGACTAGGAAGTTGAACCCAAGATATATAGGACCATTTGAGATTTTAAAGAGATTTGGGCCTGTGGCGTATCAAGTTGCTTTGCCACCTCATCTGTCTAACTTGCATGACGTATTCCACGTGTCACAACTCCGTAAGTACACAATGGATGCATCCCATGTGTTGGAGCCTGAGTCAATTGAGTTGAAGGAGAACTTAACTTTTCAAGTAACGCCAGTGAGGATCGACGATACTTGTGTGAAGAAGTTGCGAGGAAAGGATGTTTCATTGGTTAAAGTTGCTTGGGAGTGAGCAGGAGTAGAAGAGCACACTTGGGAATTGGAGTCTGAGATGTGAAAGGACTATCCCGAGCTTTTCTCAGGTAATTCAAATTTTGAGGGCAAAATTTCTTATTTGGTAGGGAGAATGTAAAAACCGCAACTAATCAGCCGGTTAATTAAGTGATTAATTACCCAAATCAGATTCCGAAAAGTTAGAGAGAGAATTTGAGGATTTAATGGTGATTTTTGGACTCAGTGGGTCTTTTTGAGTCAGAAAATGTGCTTTCTACGAAAAAACGTGAAAAATCGCGAACCGGCAGTTGACGGTTCAAGTCTGCCCAGTATCGCACGAGAAAAGTGAAAACTGTCAAAAACCTTAGAAAAACATTAGAAATGGAAAATCGGGCGTTAATTTTAAAGGTTTGGCCCGAAGTTGGGACGAATGGGCTAAAAATGGTAAAGGGTTGGACTGGGCCCAAGTTGGGCCCAAGCCCAACATATAAAAGGGTTCATAAGTGAACCCATTTCAGCATAACACGTAAACAAACACACTCACACAACTGAGAAATAGAAGAGAGAAACCCTATGAGCACTATTCATTGTCAACTTCCAAAGCTCATATCTTGAGCTAGAGAGCTCCGATCATCGCACCGTTTGCGGCTATGCATTCCTTGTGAATAGCTCTACAAAACTCATATAAGAAACTGGGTGCTCGAATCCCTCTCAGTTTCTCTCCTCAAAATTTTGGGTTTATAAGGTTTTTGATTAAATGAGTTATTTTGATTTTGGATGTTTAGGTTTGCTTTAATCCTTGCTTAGCCTTGGATTCTTGCTATTAAATCTGTGGGAAAAGGTAAAAGCCACTAAACCCTTGTGAATTTATGTTTATTTGGAACCCTAGGTTGATTTGAGGTGATTTGTATGTATATAGTTTGATTTTGTGGCTTTGGGAGCTCTTGGAACTTATTTGTGCTTATTGGAGTGGATTTGAAAGCTTGGATTGTGGTTGGAAGCTTGTTAGCGCTAAGTTGGAAATTGGGTGCATAAAGGGAATCGGCCAAGGTATGGTTTCAATTTCCTCTATGTAGTATATAATATTCATGGACACTTAGGCTAGTGACCTATAGGATAGGTATGAATAATAATGGTTGAGGAATTGTGAATGTTGATGTATGATGATTTATTGTGAATTAGTGATGATATGGTGATGATGATTGATCGTATGAATTTGATAAGTGAATTGTGATAATATGTGTGATGTTGGTATGGATGGATTGGTAAAGTGATTGGAAAATGTGAGATAAGATTGATTAGAATGTGTATTTTGTGATATATTGATATTGAGAAGGAGGAGGATGATACGTGAAGGAAAATGTGGTAAAGTTGGGGTGTTAAGGCACAACAGGTCAGTTTCGATGAAATATGAGGTTTTGAATGGTTTTGGTATGATTTGGAATGTGTATGGTAAGAAATTGTGTACATGATGAATTTTGGTAAAATTGGGATTTTGATGAATTTTGTTCGATCATAACTTTTGCCTCGGTTTTCGAAATTGATTGAAATTTATTTGGAATTAAAGATCTTTGAAAATCCTTTAATTTGATATAAAGTTTGCCAAATTTGAAATTTTGTAGAGGAAGTTATGATCATTCAAAGTTGGTGTTAAAAATATGAAATTCTACAAAGTTGCAGAATTTCATGATTTCTGATATGTGCGAGCGCACACTCTTGTGCGCAAAAATTTTGACCTGTGCGGACGCACACACCTGTGCGCACGCACAGGCAGGGAAGTGCATTCTGTTTGCCGTGCTAGCACAGCTTGTGCGCGCATATTTCTAAGGGAAAACTTCAACCTATGCGGACGTACATGTTGGGAAGGCCAATCTGTTGGGGGCACTGGCACGGGTTGTGCGACTGAACAGATTCTGAAAGTTTTGCCACTGTGCGTACGCACACATTTTAAAATTTCTGGGACGTGCGCACGCAAAGACCCCTGTGCGGCCACACACGTCCTGTTTCTCAAATTTACTTATTTTCAACTATTTTACCTTGCCAACAAGGTTGTAAGCTTCTATAATACCGTTTTAAGACTTTTCGGCTTGGTTTTGAGTATTAGCAAATGGAGGCCTAGGTTTCTGGCGAGCGAAGGATGGTTTGATGCCACATGAAGGGTGTTGGATAGAAGAGATGAGAAATTATGATTTGCTGATGTTTGGAAACTGAATTGTGAATGGACAGTGGTTGAGATGAGTTGGGGACTCAGATTGAGATTATGGATCTCTGTATACTGAAAATGGTTTTTGAAAACCACTGAAATAATGTTTTTACTGAGATTATGAGACGCTATGCGCCTGGCAGGGATGGTGGTTAATCCCGCCTGTCGAGGTAGCAGCGGTGGCGTAAGGACGGTGGTTAATCCCGCTTACGTTGAGATATGAGGTCTGAGGCAGAGTATCCCACTCGCATCCCTTCAGATCTATAGCGCGTGCAGGTGCCGGTACCTGGACAGTGATCTAGGCACTATATCTCGGGGGTTCCCATATGAGAAATCCGAAGGGCGACGTCTCCATGGAGATGTGTCGGATTGGTAGTTAAACCGACAATGTGATATCACAGCCAGTAGGGCAGGCATTCATCATATGCATTTTCTATCTGATTGTATGCTTTGTTTACTTGAAATGGCTTGCCTAATTGAATAACATGCTTACTTGCTATTTGAATTATTTGCCTTATATGCTTCTACTTGTGGTTTACTTGCATTGTATATTACCTGTGCTTTCTACTGGGATTGAGGAGGTTCGGAAGGCGGTGGTGATGGGACCGCATGGAGGATTGGTTGGTGAAGGCTGTGGGATAGTGGTGTTTGTTTAGAGTAGAAATCACTTCAGATAGATACCGGTTTTATTTAAGTCAAGTTGGTATATTATGCTTATTTGTTTTAGAATGCTTTTAAGTTGAATTTTGTGATGGATATGGAGTTTAGGATTGCCTTTGGCGTCCCAGGGTCTTATATCCTACATCACTGGGCACTGTTACCATACTGAGAACCTCCGGTTCTCATACCATATCTTTGTTGTGTTTTTCAGATGCAGGTCGAAACCCACCTCGGTGAGTTACTTTTGATGGTGATAGTAGCAGAGGATCTTGGATTCTCTTGGAGTCTTTTTGGTTTATTTTGTTTATACATCTCTCCTTTTGTATTTTGATTTTCCTAGAGGCATGTATATGAGAGAACAAAAAGTTGTATAAGCTGTTTTCATTGTATGGTTCCGTATATTTCTATATGGCTGGCCGACTTAAACTCCGTGAGTCGAGGCTAGTTCCTTATGATATACACTATTTTACTATTATCCTATTTATATTTCATCTATACTTGTGCCTTAAGTTTGTAGCTGATTTAGTACACTTTGCGCTTTTAAATCCTATTTTGAGCTATATTCTTCATCGGGCTTCTAGATTATACTACTCTTTCTATATATATATATATATATATATATATATATATATATATATATATATTATGTATGAGCTTAGAACTGTCGTAATCTCTGGTTAACCTTTGCTTTACGACGCGAGGTAAGGCTTAGGCTAATTAGGGTGTTACATCCTTCTCATTAAAGTACCATTCAGATAAGCCTAAGGTCGCCGGCTCAGTGGATGGCTGCGACCTTTCCCTCTTACTAGAGGTGGCCTTGGCTTTGCCTTTCCCTTTGTCAGACATCTTGAAAACAGAAATTACAGGATACAAATTTTAAATAAAGTAGAGGGAAGAAAAGTAGGTAAATAAGTGAGTAGACAGAAAAATAGGTAACAAAAGGCGAGTGTGACTCAATCATGAAGTGAGTTTAAAGAAATGGAATCTTGGAATGCAAGAAAACTGAAGTCAAACAACAATCAGGGTACAAACCAAGAATTCATACAATTATAGCAAGATGCTTGTTTGTTAAGCAACAACAATTATCATGCCTCAAAAGGAAACTAAAAGAATTAGTTGGCAACTAAAAGAAAAGTTAAAGAGTCAAATAAGTCAAGAGTTAGAAAAGTGGGTTAAAATTAGTGGCACGGTGATGTTGTTTTTAACCAAAATGTGTTCACAAAGTCAAAGAACAAGCAAGCTCACTTTCATGAAAACAAAGCAAATCATTGATGATGAAAGATGTAATTTAAGAAGCACAAAAGATAAGCATAAGTTATCATCAATGTATTTCATCACTCAAGTAAAAAGGCACCATCAATAGCAACTTCAGAGAACCTCAACAGAAAGAAACAAGATTAGGCCAGTTAGAAAATTTATGAGACAACTTCAATGGTCGAGAAGAAGTTAAAACTGAAACAGGACCATTAAGAGGGAAAGTTTGTAACCTAACTTGAAAAATTCAAACATAAAAGAAGTTTAAAAATTTATTGGTCAACAAAGTTCTAATTGACACAGAATTCCGTCAATTAGTTCTTTAATTCTACCAATGACGAATGCACATGAGAGGGAACCAAAATAAAGACAGAGATGTTGACCGAGTGAATTTATGAATTGAACTTGGCCAAAATAAAGTGTACCAAGGTAAAAATAGCACCAAATTCAATTAACAATTTGCAACTTAATAGCCGAAATATTATTTTGAAAATTTTAGCTGCATCCCGGCATTAAATTAGGCATTCCCGAATTAAAACAAGCAGCAAAAACTCAGTTTGTATGGATTCAAAGCAGTTCAGACAATGGCATCAATCATAATGTCATATGAACTCAGACAATAGCAACAATTTCAATCAGTAGTAACAGTTGCAACTCGTATGAATTTACATTATTAAGCAAAATAGCATAAAATAGCAGTAGCAAATCGAGATTGGCAACAACAGCAACATGTAGAGTCATAGAATATCAACATCATCATCACGCAGCAAAACAGATGAAAATCAACCATTCCAGACAGCATCAGTAGCAAAAACAGACCTAGATCCACTAACCAAAATCCTAAAACTACCTAACCACCTAGAATCCACTAAACATGCATCTCTAACTAACCTAATTGAGCAGAAATTAAGCAATGCTAACTATACCACTTAAACAGAATGTAAAAAGAACACAGAAAGGAGAAACGGGGGAAACCTAGTAAGGTTTCGGAGGCAGAAATAGAAACTAAAAGGGCGAGAAGAGCAGCGCCGACCCAGAGACAGCGGCTACTGATGGCAGTGACGAGGAGTAAAATGGCGGTGCTGAACTCAGGAAGCAAGGGAAGAAGCAGAGGCGTAGAAGAAATGTGGCTCAAGAGAAATGCTTGAAGAATCAGGAGAGGTGGTTGAAGAGGAGAGGAAGGGAAGAAACTGGGTGGTGAGCGCCGGCGACAATGGGGCCACGGTGGTGCCTGCGTCAGCGGAGAAGAGTGAACGGCCGAAAGAGAGAAGGGGAAGAAGAAAGAGGGAAGAAGAATAAGAAAAGAAGAAGGAGAGATGGGTGGTCGGCGGCGGTTCGGGGTCACCGTCGGCAGGTCAGATGGTGGTTGGTCGGAGTAGCTTGTGGTGATAATGGAGGTGGGAGGTGTAGAACAGAAAGAGACGTTTATGGGGGTTGGGGGAGGATACGCGAATGGCTAAGGCACTGCGCGATGGGGGTTAATGACATTTGAATCCACGCACACGCGTGGGTGGAGTGAAATGAAAGTGATGCGTACGCGTGAAGCACGCGTACGCGTCGGAAGAAATTGTGCTAAACGCACAATTCCAGCGCCGTTTTCGCGCAACTCTCTGTAACTTTTCATAGGGGCAGCTTTTTGGTACCACACGTACACGTCGGGGATGCGCACGCGTGGGTTGGATTGTACACCTAGCACCCTACCCACGCGATTTTAGCGCAACTCTCTGTTCGTTTGGCTAAAATGTGAAATTGGCATCGACGCGTACGGGTAGGTCATGCGTACGCGTCACACCCTCTTTTTTTTAGAGAAAATTAACAAGCTACCAAATTAACTCTAAACATTATTAACCCACTAGAAACACAATTTAAACCAAACAAACATAGCTAAAAATGAAAATTTAACTTAACACCAATATAAACAAAAGAGAAATTAGGAAGAATATACCATGGTGGGGTGTCTTCCACCTAGCACTTTTAGTTAAAGTCCTTACGTTGGACATTTGGTGAACTGCTTGTCATGGCGGCTTGTGCTTGAACTCATCTTGAAACCTCCACCAACGCTTGGACTTCCAATAAGCTCCAACCTCTCTAAGTGAATTCACTAAGCCTTGATGAAGTTCTTCACAAGCTTTGAGCTTCCAAAGTTGATCCTCTGGTATTCCTGGATCCCAAATCTTGTTTCTACACCCGTCCTTGAGTGGATCTTCATTATTCCAACTGGGTGGCAAGCAGTCCAAATTCTCAATGAAATACCAAACTTGTCTCTTATACCCATCTAATTGATCACCAATCCGACCCTTGTATCTAGCTATTGAAATCTCAACCTTGATGAGCTTTGATTTGCAGCTCTAACCACTAAACATCCTTCTCTTACGCTTCATTCCACAAAGCCTCCTAAGTTGGCCATCCGTTTCTAGTATACCATACTCAAGTGGGACAAATAAGCTAATGGAGATAAGTTTTATCCACTCAAATGGAGGAGTAGATGGCAACCTAGGTAGAGAAGTCTCCAACGATCTTGACAAAGCATATTCAACTCCCGTCTATCCTTTTCGAACGGCTTCCACCTTTTGAAAAGATTCTTCACCTTCAAGCTCTTCCTCATCGGATTCATCCAACTCTTCTCTGTCGCTCACATTATAAATATGAGGTGGAGAAAAGTCTACCTCAATGTTTCTTTCAATTTCATCGGGAGAAGGTTGGCTTGATTTGTGATCATCATCACCAAGGGAACTTGCCTCTTGATCGATTTCGTCCAATTCTTCATAGGGAATATGATTTGGAGGTTGTGTACTAGCCTCCTCAACATCAATTTCAATCTTCTTGGAGGAATACTCTACAACTCTAGATTCCCATGGAGGTTCGGCATCTCCTAAGTCTTCAACCACTTCTTCCTCTTCATCAATTATGGCTTCCTCCAATTGTTCTAGTACAAAATCCCACTCCTTGTTCTCCACCGGAGTTTCCAATCTCTCCTTCATGCTACACTCTTCTATTGATTCTCCACATGTAGCCATGGGAGTTTCTTGAGTGTCCAAATGTTAGGAGGCTATTCGATTTATTACCTCATCCAAGACGGCCGTGAATTATAGCACATCCTTTTTCATCTCCTCTTGCCCTTGAAGAAGGTCACGAAGGATGTCCTCTATTGGAGGTAGGGGTGGATATGAGGGTTCACTGTTTGGAAGGCAAGGTTCATGATAGGAAAGAGGTTCATAATATGGAGATGGTTCATCTTGATAGGCATATGGAGGTGGTGTATATTGAGGTGGTGATTCTTGGGAGTAATTGTGTTGGAATGGGGGTGGTTCTAAGTATGGTTCATAAGGCTCTTAGTATGGTGGGTAAGGATTAGGGTCATATGGGGGTGTTTGGTAACATGGGGCTTGTGAGTATGACAGTTCAAAGCTATATTGAGGAAGGGGTTTATAGGTATATTGTGGTGGGTATTGATTGTCACAAAGAGGTCCACCATACCCATTATCTTGGTATGCATCATGGAATGGTTGTTGCTCATAGCACATTGGAGGAGGTTGTTGCCAAGAGGGTTGATCAAATCCTTGTGGCTCCTCCCATCTTTGATTGTCCCATCCTTGATGTAAGCCTTCATTGTAATCTCCACTTCCTACAACATAATTGTAACCACACTCATAGCCAAATAGGTGAGAATTCATAGTAGCAAATAAAAACAAAAACTAATAAAAATAAGCAACTAAGTCCTAAACTAACAAAAATTAACAAACAAGCAAAAAGCAAATATATACAATAACCAATAATAGGGCACACGTTTGCAATTTTCCCGGCAACAGCGCCAAAAATTGATGGGGGAAAAATCGTCGGTAAAGAATTCACAAATTAATCGCGCTGTAAGTATAGATCTAAACCAACAATTCAACCTCAATCAAATTTAATTTGTTTGTCACTTAAGCAAACCCAATAAAATTAACCGAAGTGTTTAAGTCTTGGGTCGTCTCTCAAGAAATTGCAGGGAGGTGTACTTATAATTGCTTATGAAAAAGTATATTTTTGGGGTTTTTAAATGTTGAACAAGGAATGAAAAATGATAATAAAATAAACTAAAACTAAGAAAAGCTCTTAGCAAGGATTGATAATTAGATGTCCTATCCTAATTACCATTATCAATTGTGATGGTGATTGCCTTTTGCTTTCACTTAGTTAACCTCTAACAACGAAGGAAAGTCAAGTGAGCAAAAGCAACTTAGGTTCACAAGTCCTAATCAAAGACTAGATTTAGTGAAGCCTAAGCCAACTAGCAAGTCTCAATTACCAATCAACAAAAGACTTTTGATAATTAAGAGTCTCTAAATGATCAATCCAAGTTAAGAAATATAAAAATCTAAATTAAAATCCTCCCAAGCATTTCATCAAACACTTGGAAGGCACAAAATAAAAATATAGAAAATTAACAAGATAATATTAAATCTAAACAACCAATTGCAAATATAAATGAAAACAAATGAAGGAAGAAGCAATAAACATAAAATATCTTAATTTGCATTAATAAGAGATTAAATGTAACATGAAGAGTTCATAAACTAAATTGGGGAAATAAACAAACCAACAAGAGAAGATAAACTAAGATGCTAGGATAATAAAAATGAAGAAGAGAAACTAAATTAAAGCAATATGAAAACCTGAATTTGATGAGACCTAAAACTAAGAGAAACCCTAAAACCTAGAGAGAGGAGAGAGCCTCTCTCTCTCTAGAAAACTACATCTAAAACCTAATGTTGTGAATAATGAGAAGTGAATGAATGAATCTACCATTCTGTTCCACTCTGCAGCATCTAATTTGGATTTTTGAGCTTGAAACTGGTCAAAAAGGAGCCCAGAAATCGCCCCCAGCGTTTTCTGTAAATTACAACACATGACGCTCATCACGTGTACATGTCGTCCACACGTGCGCGTCGCTGCCAGCTTCTCAAAACTTCAACTTCTTGTGTTCCTTCCACTTTTGCATGCTTTCTTTCTATCCTCCAAGCCATTCCTGTCCTTTAAACCTTGAAAACACTCAGCAAACATATCACGGCATCGAATAGTAATAAGGATGAATTAAAATTAGCTAAATTAAAGCCAAAGGAGCATGTTTTCAACCATAGTATAGAATTAGGAAGGAAAATGTAAAACATGTGATTATATGCATAAATGTGAGAATAATAAGTAAAAATCCACTAAATTGAGCACAAGATAAACCCTAAAAATGGTGTTTATCATTAATCTCTGATGATACCCAATATCTTGAATGCATTTTTTGATTGAGTTAGTTAATGCTTCAAGTTTATGATCTTTTAAAAAATTTTGTATTGTACGCTAAAATGTTTATTCTCCTTAATTTTGTTGAACATATATAATAAAAGAAGCAGCACACATACGTATTTCTGTAATTTGGTTAGATTTAGTAAAACATATGCTTAACCGCTAGTATTTTTGTTTTGAAAATCTACTTTAGGCTTTATTTGCCGATCTTTAATTCGTTGGATCACAACCAAAATCCAGATAGTTTTTTCATCTATAGAAATATGAATCATTTTATTGTCGTGAGTAGTAACTCATGTGATTTCTCTCAAAATACAAAAGCACCAAGAGAAATAGTGTAACACCCTGTTACCTTAAACCTTACCTCTAGCCGTACAACAAAGGATAACAAAGTGTCACGATAGTTCTAAAGCTTATAATATATAATTGGTGGACGAAATTTTGATTCGTACTCTTTGTACTTGTATGAAATTTAATTCGAGATAATAGCTCTTTACTATGTGTGGTTACAACTCCGTTCAACTAACCAGCAAGTGTACTGGGTCGTCCAAGTAATAAACCTTACGTGAGTAAGGGTCGATCCCACAGAGATTGTTGGTATGAAGCAAGCTATGGTCATCTTATAAATATCAGTCAGGCAGATTTAAATAAATTATGGAATTTGGAAAATCAAATAATAGTAATTAAACATAAAATAAGGATAAAGTTACTCATGTATTTCCATGATGGGAATTTCAGATAGGCGTATGGAGATGCTGTGCTCCTCCTGAATCTCTGCTTTCCTACTACTTTTATCCAATTTTATCACTCCCTTCTATGGCAAGCTGTATGTAGGGCATCACCGTTGTCAATGGCTACATCCCATCCTCTCAGTGAAAAAGGTCCAAATGCTCTGTCACAGCACGGCTAATCATCTGTCGGTTCTCAATCAGGTTGGAGTAGAATCCCTTGATTTTTTTGCGTCTGTCACTAACGCCCAGCCTTCAGGAGTTTGAAGCTCGTCACAGTCATTCAATTCCGGAATCCTACTCGGAATACCACAGACAAGGTTAGACCTTCCGGATTCCCATGAATGCCGCCATCAATTCTAGCTTATACCACGAAGATTCTGATTAAGGAATCCAAGAGATATGCGCCCGGTCTAGGATAGAACGGAAGTGGTTGTCAATCACGCGCGTTCATAGGTGAGAATGATGATGAGTGTCACGGATCATCACATTCATCAAGTTGAAGTGCAACGAATATCTTAGAGTAGGAATAATTCGAATTGGACAGAAAATAATAGTAATTGCATTGAAGCATGAGGTACAGCAGAGCTCCACACCCTTAATCTATGGTGTGTAGAAACTCCACCGTTGAAAATACATAAGTGAAAGGTTCAGGCATGGCCGAATGGCCAGCCCCCCAAAATGTGATCAATAGTCTCCTCAGATGAAGAATAAAATAAAACTGAGACCAAAGATGTCTAATACAATAGTAAATTATCCTATTTATACTAGACTAGCTACTAGGGTTTACATGAGTAAGTAATTGATGCATAAATCCACTTTCGGGGCCCACTTGGTGTGTGTTTGGGCTGAGCTTGATCTATCCACGAGCTGAGGCTTCTTTTGGAGTTGAACGCCAAGTTGTAACGTGTTTTGGGCGTTCAACTCCGGGTCGTGACGTGTTTCTGGCGTTTTACTCCAGATAGCAACATGGAACTGGCGTTGAGCGCCAGTTTACGTCGTCGATTCCCGAATAAAGTATAAACTATTATATATTTCTGGAAAGCTCTGGATGTCTACTTTCCAACGCCATTGAGAGCGCACCATTTGGAGTTCTGTAGCTCCAGAAAATCCATTTCGAGTGCAGGAAGGTTAGATTCCAACAACATCAGCAGTCCTTTGTCAGCCTCCTATCAGAGTTTTGCTCAAGTCCCTCAATTTCAGCCAGAAATTACCTGAAATCACAGAAAAACACACAAACTCATAGTAAAGTCCAGAAATGTGAATTTAACATAAAAAATAATGAAAACATCCCTAAAAGTAGCTTGAACTTACTAAAAACTACCTAAAAACAATGCCAAAAAGCGTATAAATTATCCGCTCATTACAACACCAAACTTAAATTGTTGCTTGTCCCCAAGAAACTGAAAATCAAATAGGGTAAAAAGAAGAGAATATACTATAAATTCCAAAATATCAATGAATATTAATTCTAATTAGATGAGCGGGACTTGTAGCTTTTTGCTTCTGAACAGTTTTGGCATCTCACTTTTTCCTTTAAAGTTCAGAATGATTGGCTTCTCTAGGAACTTAGAATTTTGGATGGTGTTATTGATTCTCCTAGTTAAGTATGTTGATTCTTGACCACAGCTACTTATGAGTCTTGGCCGTGGCCCTAAGCACTTTGTTTTCCAGTATTACCACCGGATACATAAATGCCACAAACACATGACTGGGTGAACCTTTTCAGATTGTGACTCAGCTTTGCTAGAGTTCCCAGTTAGAGGTGTCCAGGGCTCTTAAGCACACTCTTTTGCTTTGGATCACGACTTTAACCACTCGGTCTCAAGCTTTTCACTTGGGCCTTCATGACACAAGCACATGGTTAAGGACAGCTTGGTTTAGCCGCTTAGGCCTGGATTTTATTTCCTTGGGCCCTCCTATCCAGTGATGCTCAAAGCCTTGGATCCTTTTTACCCTTGCCTTTTGGTTTTAAGGGCTATTGGCTTTTCTGCTTGCTATTTCTTTTTCTTTCTATTTTTTTCGCCATATTTTTTTTCGCAAGATTTTGTTTTTCACTGCTTTTTCTTGCTTCAAGAATCAATTTCATGATTTTTCAGATTATCAATAACATTTCTCTTTGTTCATCATTCTTTCAAGAGCCAACAGTTTTAATATTCATAAACAACAAGATAAAAAATATGCACTGTTCAAGCATTCATTCAGAAAGCAAAAAGTATTGTCACCACATCAATATGATTAAACTAAATTCAAGGATAAATTCGGAATTCATGTACTTCTTTGTTCTTTTGAATTAAAAACATTTTTCATTTAAGAGAGGTGAAGGATTAATGGAATTATTCATAACTTTAAGACAGTTACTAAACACTAATGATCATGAAGTAGAGACACAAAACATAGATAAACATATAATATAAAAATTGAACAGCAGAAAAGTAAGAACAAGGAATGAATCCACCTTAGTGGCGTCTTCTTCTTGAAGGACCAACAATGTCCTTAAGCTCTTCTATGTCCCTTCCTTGCCTTTGTTGCTCCTCCCTCATTGCTCTTTGATCTTCTCTTATTTCATGGAGAATGATGGAGTGCTCATGATGTTGCACCCTTAATTGTTCCACATTGTAGCTCAAATCTTCTAGGGAAGTGTTGAGTTGTTCCCAATAGTTGTTGG
Organism: Arachis hypogaea; assembly: GCF_003086295.3. Classification (NCBI taxonomy): domain Eukaryota; kingdom Viridiplantae; phylum Streptophyta; class Magnoliopsida; order Fabales; family Fabaceae; genus Arachis; species Arachis hypogaea. The sequence goes on from NC_092036.1 coordinate 73,038,449, forward strand.
GAGGAAAGTGCATCCCTTGAGGCATCTCAGGGATTTCTTGATGATGAGATTCCTCATGCATCTCTTGAGATCCGTGGAGGGTCTCTCTTGCTTGCTCCATCCTCTTCTTGGTGATGGGCTTATCCTCTTCAATGAGGATGTCTCCTTCTATGATAACTCCAGCTGAGTAACATAGATGGCAAATAAGATGAGGAAAAGCTAACCTTGCCATGGTGAAGGACTTTTCGGCTATTTTGTAGAATTCATGGGAGATGACTTCATGAACTTCTACTTCCTCTCCAATCATAATGCTATGAATCATGATGGCCTGATCCACAGTAACTTCAGATCGGTTGCTAGTGGGGATGATGGAGCGTTGAATGAACTCTAACCACCCTCTAGCCATAGGCTTGAGGTCTAGTCTTCTTAGTTGAACCGGCTTGCCTTTGGAGTCTCTTTTCCATTGAGCTCCTTCCACACATATGTCCATAAGGACTTGGTCCAACCTTTGATTAAAGTTGACCCTTTTAGTGTAGGGGTGTTCATCTCCTTGCATCATGGACAAGTGGAATGCCAACCTCACATTTTTCGGACTAAAATCTAAGTATTTCCCCCGAACCATTGTGAGATAATTCTTCGGACTCAGATTCACACTTTGATCATGGTTCCTAGTGATCCATGCATTGGCATAGAACTCTTGAACCATTAAGATTCCGACTTGTTGCATGGGGTTGGTTAGGACTTCCCAACCTCTTTTTTGGATTTTATGTCGGATCTCTGGATACTCATTTTTCTTGAGTTTGAAAGGGACCTCAGGGATCACCTTCTTCTTTGCCACAACATCATAGAAGTGGTCTTGATGGCTTTTGGAGATGAATCTTTCCATCTCCAATGACTCGGAGGTGGAAGCTTTTGTCTTCCCTTTTCCTTTTCTAGAGGATTCTCCGGCCTTAGGTGCCATTGATGGTAATGGAAAAACAAAAAGATTATGCTTTGACCACACCAAACTTAAAATATTGCTCGCCCTCGAGCAAGAGAAGAAAGAAGAGAAGAAGAAGAAGAAGAAAATATGGAAGAGAGTGAGGGAAGGTGTTTCGGTCAAGGTGTAGAAGAGGGGTTTGTGTTGTGTGAAAATGAAGTAGAATGGAAGGGTATATATAGGGAGGGGAGTGGGTGTAGATTCGGTCATTTAGGGTGGGTTTGGGTGGGAAAGATTTTTGAATTTTAAAGGTGGGTGGGGTTTATGGGGAAGAGTGGATGGATGTGAGTGGTGAAGGGGGTAATTGGGAAGAGAGGTTTGAGGTGATTGGTGAAGGGTTTTTTTTGGGGAAGTGTGTTTATTGGAAAGAGAGAATGAATGTTGAGAAGACGTGAGAATATGTTAGGTGGGGATCCTGTGGGGTCCATAGATCCTGAAATGATCCTGTGGGATCCACAGATCCTGAGGTGTCAAGGATTTACATCCCTACACCAATTAGGCATGTAAAATGCCTTTGCACACCATTCTGGCGTTTAAATGCCGAAGTGATGCGCACTCTGGGCGTTTAACGCCCATGTGTAGTATGTTTCTGGTGTTGAACGCCAGTTCCATGCTTGTTACTGGCGTTCAGCGCCAGCTTTCCTCAAGGCATATTCCTGGCGTTCAAATGCCAGGATGTTGCTTTTTCTGGCGTTCAGCGCCAGAAACATGCTCTGTTCTGGCGTTGAACGCCAGCCAGATGCACCTTACTGGTGTTTAAATGCCAGTAAGTCCTTCCTCCAGGGTGTGATTTTTCTTCTGCTATTTTTAATTCTGTTTTTAATTTTAGTATTTTTTTCGTGACTCCACATGATCATGAACCTAATAAAACACAAAATAACAATAAAATAAAATTAAAATTAGATATATAAAAATTGGGTTGCCTCCCAACAAGCGCTTCTTTAGTGTCATTAGCTTGACAGTGGGTTCTCATGGAGCCTCACAGATATTCAGAGCATGATGAGGGCCTCTCAACACCAAACTTAGAGTTTGAATGAGGGGGCTTCTCAACACCAAACTTAGAGTTTGGTTTTGGCCTCCCAACACCAAACTTAGAGTTTGACTGTGGGGGCTCTTTTTGACTCTGTACTGAGAGAAGCTTTTCATGCTTCCTCTCCATGATTGCAGAGGAAGGTCCTTGAGCTTTAAACACAAGGTAGTCCCCATTCAATTGAAGGACTAATTCTCCTCTGCTAACATCAATCACAGCTTCTGCTGTGGCTAGGAAGGGTCTTCCAAGGATAATGCATTCATCTTCTTCCTTCCTAGTGTCTAAGATTATGAAATCAGCAGGGATGTAAAGGCCTTCAACCTTTACTAACACGTCCTCTACTAATCCATAAGCTTGTCTTACTGACTTGTCTGCCAATTGAAGTGAGAATAAGGCAGGCTGTACCTCAATGATCCCCAGTTTCTCTATTACAGAGAGTGGCATAAGATTTATGCCTGACCCCAGGTCACACAGAGCCTTATTAAAGGTCATGGTGCCTATGGTACAGGGTATTAAGAATTTACTAGGATCTTGTCTCTTTTGAGGTAGAGTTTTCTGAATCCATGTATCTAGTTCACTAATGAGCAAGGGGGATTCACCTTCCCAAGTCTCATTACCAAACAACTTGGCATTCAGCTTCATGATAGCTCCTAGATATTGAGCAACTTGCTCTCCAGTTACATCTTCATCCTCTTCTGAGGAGGAATAGTTTTCAGAGCTCATGAATGGCAGAAGGAGATTTAGTGGAATCTCTATGGTCTCTATATGAGCCTCAAATTTCTTTAGGTCCTCAATGGGGAACTCCTTCTTGTTTGAGAGACATCCCAGGAGGTCTTTCTCACTAGGATTTACGTCCTTCTCCTCCCTTGTGCATTCGGCCATATTGATTACTTCAATGGCCTTGCAATCTCCTTTTGGATTCTCTTCTGTATTGCTTGGGAGAATGCTGGGAGGCGTTTCAATGACTTTCTTACTCAGCTGGCCCACTTATGCCTCCAGATTTCTAATGGAGGACCTTGTTTCACTCATGAAACTTAAAGTGGCTTTTGACAGATCAGAGACTAAGTTTGCTAAATTAGAGGGGCTCTGTTCAGAATTTTCTGTCTGTTGCTGAGAAGATGATGGAAAAGGCTTGTTATTACTGAGCCTATTTCTTCCACCATTGTTAAAGCCTTGTTGAGGCTTTTGTTGATCCTTCCATGAGAAGTTTGGATGATTTCTCCATGATGAGTTATAGGTGTCTCCATAAGGTTCACCCATGTAATTAACCTCTGCCATTGCAGGGTTCTCAGGATCATAAGCTTCTTCAGAAGCTTCCTCTTTAGTACTGTTGGATGCATTTTGCCATCCATTCAGACTTTGAGAGATCATGTTGACTTGCTGAGTGATGCAATTGCATATTTACTATATTAGCTAGTTAGTTTAGTTGGTTTTAGCTTAGTTTCACTCATTTTCTCTAAATAAACAAGTCCTTTTATGATTTTTGTCTTCATGCATGAGAATACCAAGGAACATGTTGATTTTAGCCAAATTCATGCAAATGATTTAAGGAATACATAAATGAATGATTATGAATGAATCTCATGAAATTGATTGCATGGATTGGTAAGACTTTGAAGCTATTTCCCTTGTTGATGATAGGTGATGAAACAAGAAAGCATGGAAGCAAAAATGAAGCAAGCTGGGCAAGAAGAAAAGAAGTTGTTGGCGTTGCCAACTTGGAGAAAAGGTGAGTTGTTGAAGGCAACGCCAAGGCAGCCCTGGAGAGCACACTTGGGCGTTGCCAACGTGGGAAGTATGGGTGTTGTTGAAGGCAACGCTGGGCTAGAAGAACTTGGGCCAAGGAGGAGCTTGAGCACGTTGCCAACGTGCTACTTCATTGGAGTGTTTAGTGGCAACGCCAGGGAGGAAAGCTTGGTGAGCACCAAGCCTTGGATCTCCATCCATCGAGCACGTTACCAACGCTACTCTTCATTGGCGTGCTTGACAACAACTCAAGCCAACGTTGGCAACGCCAGGAATCATAGGCGTGTCCCTAGGCAACGCCACACGAGCAAGGTTTGGTTGGAAGGGTGTGAAGCACGTTGCCAACGCCAGGAACCATAGGCGTTATTCAAGGCAACGCCAAGCAATCTTGGGGAGCTAGTTTAGAGCCTCGAGCACGTTGCCAGCCTAGAGATGAGGGGCGTGTTTGATGACAACGCAGGCAAACAACGCTGAATGGAAAACTTGGCCCAGGGAAAGTAGATGCACGTTGCCAACGCCAAGTTATGATGGCGTGTTCCTTGGCAACGTAGCAAGCAACTTTGGCACCTTGAGGAAGGCTCGAGCACGTTGCCAACGCCAGCTTCCAAAGGCGTGTTTGAGGGCAACGCATGCAAGCTAGGATTATGGGCACACGAGAGCGTTGCTAACTTGGAAATGAACTGGCGTGTTCATCAATAACGCCAGGGACAAGATCTTGGATGCCAACCACGTTGCCAACGCCACTTTCATTGGCGTGTTCTAAGGCAACGCCAGGAAGGGATGCTTGGCTAGGCACCAAGTCTTGGATGCCAACCACGTTGCCAACGCCAGGAAGCATAGGCATGTTCAAGGACAACGCCAAGCAACAAGCATAGAGCCTTGAGGAAGGCTCGAGCACGTTGCCAACGCCAGCTTCCAAAGGCGTGTTTGAGGGCAACACAGCAAGCAAAATTTGGCAAGGAAGCTCACTTGAAAAAACACTCGAGCACGTTGCCAACGCCAGCTTCTAAAGGCGTTCTCTAAAGCAACGTGACAAGCAAAACTGAAGGCTAGAGATGAGCCTTGGAGGGAGCACGAGCACGTTGCCAACGTGCTAGGAAGGAGGCGTGTTTGGCAACAATGCCAGCCTCATGTCTCTGCCTTGGGAGGCTAGGCACGTTGCTAACGTGGGAGGATGGGTGCGTTTTTGGCAATAACTTGGCAGCTTGACCTTACCTTCTTTGAGGAAGCATAACTTGAGCTAGGAAAGTCCAAATGAGGTGATTCCAGTGGCATTGGAAAGTAGACATCAAGAGCTTTCCGATGATGTATAATAGTCCATATTGAAGTAGAGGATTGACACTCAAATTCTGGGCTACATTTAGCATGAAAGTAGAGTCAAGAAGAAGAAAAGCAAGTTGTTAGCAACAACTTGGGCTAGCAATGCCCAAGTCTGAAAGTTCACTCCCAGGAAAATATGATACACGTTGCCAACGTGCATTAAGGCTAGCGTTATTGACAAAAACGCCAAGCCATTGGGCCAGAAGCATGATGAATGAACTCCTCCTTTCCAAGTCTAGCAACACTTCTTCCAATTGAGCCAAGAATTCAACAAAGAGGAAGCCCATATTGCTAACCCAATTAAAGATCTTTGAAAGAGTTTTGGGACTAATATAAATAGAGATTGAGTTTGTACTTTGAGGGGACTTTTGACACTTAGAATTTTAGACTCTTAGCACTTTTATTTTGGAGAACTCTCTAGCACTTCCGGGAGGATACCCGGAGAGCTATTTTGGTTTTTCTTGGAACTCTTCTTCTTCAGCTTTAAGTGTTAAGCATTTTTCCTTATTATTCTTCTTCTTCTTTTCTTTACACTGAGTTTAATTTTTGTTTATGGCAATTGTTGTTGAAATTGGAGCTATGATTCACTAAACCCCACTTTCATTAGGGGGAAGAGCTCTGCTTGTTTGAATGCATTGATGAACTCCTCTTTTCCTCCTTAATTCAAGTGATTAATCCAAAGAGGAAACTCTTGTTCTTCAAAGATTCAACCACCATCGAGAGAGGGGTTAATCTATGAGAATTGTGTGGTGAATTTGAGGAATGAGCCACATAATTCAGTTTAGAGTTCATCCTTTCATGATTTCCTTAATCAATACACCTTGGTTGGTATGTGAGATGTAACTTTCCTTGGTTGAGATTATGGGAGTTGTGTGGCTGGATTAGAATTGAGCTTCATCTCTTCTCATGAACAACTAGATCACGAGAGTGGCAATTGGTTATGTTGAGAGAAATTGAATCACCAAGAGATTGGGATTCAATTAACCACTTGCCATGGATCTATACCCATGATTGAGAAGGACTTGACTAACATCAATTCATGAAAACTTGCATCTCTGATCCCTAATGATCCTCTCCACCATTAATTCTTATTTCTTTTGCTTCTAGTTGTTTGACTACCCATAACCCAATTCCCTTCTACATTCTGTCAATTTATTATTCTTGTCAGCTACATTCTGTTCCTTTATTTCTTGCTATTTATTCTTATGTTCTTTAAATTTCTGCAACCTTTAATTCCTTGCAATTTATCTTTGATGTCATTTAAGTTTCTTGCACTTTAAGTTTCCGTCATTTACTTTCATTTTATTTCTCTCTTCTAGTTCTTTAAATTCTTTGCCATTTAAATTCTTGCAATTATGTTCAAAAATCACAAATCTCATGAAATCAAAACTATGTTTGCTTGACTAAATCCATCATTTAACTAAAGTTGCTTAATCTACCAATCTCCGTGGGATCGATCTCACTCTTAGTGAGTTTTATTACTTGATGCGACCCGGTATACTTGCCGGTTGTACGTGAAATCTAATTTTTACGTATCAAGTTTTTGGCGCCGTTGCCGGGGATTGGAAAAGATTGACAATGATTAAGTGAAAGGTGGTTTAGATTAAGCATTTTTTTTAGTGTTTTTGTTAAGCCCACTAACTGTTTGATACTTTGTTTCACTAACCCCAATTCCACTCTAGTTCTAGAGTATCTCACTTGTGATTTTGGTTTTGTTTGTGTATGTCAGGAGCTAGTAGACGTAATATTGAGGACGAGAGAACCCTCCGAAGGATAAGGAGAGCAGAAAGAGGAAAGGGAATAGTTGGTGAAGAGGAGTCAGAGGGAGAAGATCAAGTCATGGAGGATGAGATGCAAAATCCTCCTGGAGGGGTCAACAATAATGATGGACCACCTAGAAGGGTGTTATCTTCGTATACTATCCCCGATCCAAGGCATTGTGGGAGCAGTATTGCTACACCAAATGTTCATGCCTATAACTTTGAGTTGAAACCTCAGCTTATCACTTTGGTACAGAACAACTGCTCTTATGGAGGGGGACCTCTTGAAGACCCAAATCAACATCTATCTGTTTTTCTGAGGATATGCAATACAGTGAAGACAAATGGAGTGCATCCAGATGTCTACAAGTTGCTGCTATTCCCATTCTCTTTGAGGGACAAAGCCACTCAATGGCTAGAATCATTTCCCAAGGAAAGCCTCAACAATTGGAATGACGTGATGGGCAGATTTCTAGCAAAATTCTACCCTCCTCAAAGAATCATCAAGTTGAAGACAGAGGTCCAAACTTTCAGGCAAATGGAGGGGGAATCATTGTATGAAGCATGGGAAAGATATAAGGCACTAATGAGAAGATGTCCACCTGACATGTTTAGTGATTGGGTTAAGCTCCAAAACTTCTATGAAGGCTTAAGCTTAGAAGCAAGGAAGGGACTAGACTACTCATCAGGAGGATCACTCAACATGATGAAAACTGCCGAGGAGGCTCAAGACCTCATTGAGATTGTGGCAAACAATCAATATTATTACTCATCAGAGAGGCAGCATAATCCGACCCCAAAGAAAGGTGTAATGGAGCTTGAAGGTGTTGATGCTATCTTGGCACAAAATAAGTTAATGCACCAACAAATCCAACAACAAATGGAGATGATAACAAAGAGAATGGATGGTTTGCAACTTGCAGCAGTGAACACAACAAATCAATCATTACTTGAATGGAACCAAGGTGAAGGGACTACTGTTGAACAACCACAAGAACAAGTTCAGTACATGCAGAATACCTCAAATTCTCAGGATGAATTTCATGGCGATACATACAACCCATCTTGGAAAAATCATCCCAATCTAAAGTGGGGTGAAAACCATTGGCAAAAGAATAACAACCACAATCACACCCGTAACACAAATAACCAAAATCACCATGCCAACAACACTAACCAATATAGAAAAACACAAAACACATATCAACCACCCCATCATAATTCACAAACTCACCAAAATAACTTTTCTGCACCACCATCCAACTCACAAAATTACCACACTAATCCGCCCAACAACTTCCAACAACAATCAACCCCCATCATACCCCCAACTGACCATCATGAGACCAGAATCTCAAATCTTGAAGCAACCTTGCAAGCACTTGCTCAAACCACTCAAGCCTTAGCTAAGGGACAAAAGGAACATGAGGTCACCATGAAGAATATTGAGAGACAAGTGGGACAATTAGCCAAACAAGCCGAGCGACCAACCAATGTTCTCCCAAGTGACACAATACCCAACCCAAGAGAAGAATGTAAAGCTCTGCAGTTAAGGAGTGGCAAGGTAGTTGGTGAAAGTTCGAATAAAGAAGCAATAAAACCCAAAGAGCGAGACACAATGGAAAGGCAGGATGAAGAAAAGGCTTCAACGTCTAACAAAGGCAAAGAGGCTGTCAAGCCACAAGTCAGACCATCCAGTCAAGGAAGCAACCATGATAGCAAGGAAGATGTGAATCTACAACAAGAAAACAAAAATGAAGGAGTAAAAGCTTATGTACCCAAGCTTCCGTACCCAACTAGGATACATAAAGGAGCAAAGGACCAACAATTCCCAAGGTTCTTAGAAATCTTCAAGAAACTTGAAATCAACATCCCATTGGCAGAAGCTCTGGAACAGATGCCATAATATGCAAAGTTTCTTAAGGAATTGATCACCAAGAAGAGAAGTTGGCAAGAAAAAGAAACGGTGATTCTCACTCAAGAATGTAGTGCCATCATTCAAAAAGGGCTACTCCCAAAACTCAAAGATCCTGGCAGCTTCCTCATACCCTGCACGATTGGGAGCATGGCCATTGACAAATCACTTTGTGACCTGGGAGCAAGCATTAACCTAATGCCTCTTACCATGATGAAGAAAATGATGATTGAAGAGCTTAAACTCACAAGGATGTCACTCCAACTTGCTGACAGATCCATCAAAATACCAAATGGAGTGGTTGAGAACCTCTTGGTGAAGGTGGGAAACTTCATATTCCCAGCTGATTTCGTGGTCCTAGACATGGATGAAGAGGGAAACAATTCAGTCATTCTTGGTAGACCCTTTTTGGCTACAGCTAGAACAATCATTGATGTGGAAAAGGGGGAAATGATTTTTAGAGTGCATGATGAGCAAATGACCATAAATGTTTTCAAAGCAATGCAACACCCCGTTGAGAAAGAAAGTTGCATGAGGATTGATGTAGTGGATTCGTTGGTTGAAGAGGTACTTGACACAAATCATCAAGTGAAACAGGAGGAAGTCCAGAATATTAAAGGACAAGAAGAGAACAAATTGGAAGCATCAGAGGAACCAAGTGAAGCTATGAAAGAAGAGGCACCATGATGAGCGGATAATTTGTATGCTTTTTGGCATTGTTTTTAGTATGTTTTTGGTATGATATAGTTAGTTTTTAGTATATTTTTATTAGTTTTTAGTTAAAATTCACTTTTCTGGACTTTACTATGAGTTTGTGTGTTTTTCTGTGATTTCAGGTATTTTCTGGCTGAAATTGAGGGACCTGAGCAAAAATCTGATTCAGAGACTAAAAAGGACTGCAGATGCTGTTGGATTCTGACCTCCCTGCACTCGAAGTGGATTTTCTGGAGCTACAAAAGCCCAATTGGCGCGCTCTCAACGGCGTTGGAAAGTAGACATCCTGGGCTTTCCAGCAATATATGATAGTCCATACTTTGCTCAAGATTTGATGGCCCAAACCGGCGTTCAAAGTCACCCTCAGAAATTCCAACGTTAAACGCCGGAACTGGCACCAAAATGGGAGTTAAACGCCCAAACTGGCATAAAAGCTGGCGTTTAACTCCAAGAAGAGTCTCTACACGAAAATGCTTCATTGCTCAGCCCAAGCACACACCAAGTGGGCCCGGAAGTGGATTTTTATGTCATTTACTCATCTCTGTACACCCTAGGCTACTAGTTCTATATATATAGGACCTTTTACTACTGTATTTTCATCTTGGTTCTTCTGGTTCCCTCTCTGGGGCCGAAACCAACGATCACTCTTGTTCTTATGTATTTTCAACGGTGGAGTTTCTACACACCATAGATTAAGGTGTGGAGCTCTGCTGTACCTCGAGTATTAATGCAATTACTATTGTTCTTCCATTCAATTCCGCTTGTTCTTGTTCCAAGATATCACTTGTTCTTCAACTTGATGAATGTGATGATCCGTGACACTCATCATCATTCTCACCCATGAACAAGGTGACTGACAACCACTTCTGTTCTACAAGCAACCAAGGCTCTAGTGAATATCTCTTGGATTCTTTAATCGGAATCTTCGTGGTATAGGCAAGAACTGATGGCGGCATTCAAGAGAATCTGGAAGGTCTAACCTTGTCTGTGGTATTCTGAGTAGGATTCAATGATTGAATGACTGTGACGTGCTTCAAACTCCTAGCGGGCGGGGCGTTAGTGACAGACGCAAAAGAATCGATGGATTCTATTCCGGCCTGACCGAGAACCGACAGCTGAATTCCGCGTGCTGTGACAGAGCATATGCAATCGTTTTCACTGAGAGGATGGGAGGTAGCCATTGACAACGGTGAAACCCTACACGAGCTTGCCATGGAAAGGAATAAGAAGGATTGGATGAAGACAGTAGGAAAGCAGAGAGACGGAAGGGAAGGCATCTTCATGTGCTTATCTGAAGTTCCTACCAATGAATTGCATAAGTATCTCTATCTTTACCTTTGTGATATTTTCGTTCATCACCATATCCATTTGAGTCTGCCTGACTAAGATTTACAAGATGACCATAGCTTGCTTCAATACTAACAATCTCCGTGGGATCGACCCTTACTCGCGTAAGGTTTATTACTTGGACGACCCAGTGCACTTGCTGGTTAGTTGTGCGAAGTTGTGTAATGCCATGGTATTGAGCTACCAAGTTTTTGGGGCTCATGACCGGGGATTATGAGAGTTGTGAAAAGTATTGTTCACAATTTCGCGCACCAAGTTTTTGGCGCCGTTGCCGGGGATTGTTCAGTTTGGACAACTGACGGTTCATCTTGTTGCTTAAATTAGGTATTTTTTTTTCTTCAGAGTTCTTAAGAATGAATTCTAGTGTTTCAAGGTGATGTTCTTATCATCACCAAAGCTGATTGATCTTCATCAATTTAGCTCTTGAATGCAATGTCCTGCTGAAGCTTGGCTAGCCATGTCTAATTTCTTTAGACTAAAGCTTTAGACTAACATTGCATGATTCCTGGAATTCTCATTAAGAATTTTGATATCTTTTTCCATTTAATTTTCGAAAAACACAAAAAAAAATATCATAAAATCCAAAAAAAAAATATTTCTTGTTTGAGTCTAGTGTCTCATATTAAGTTTGGTGTCAATTGCATGCATTCATTCATGTATCTTAATAATCTTCAAGTAATTCTTGATGATTTTCGTGCTCTGATCTTTGAATTCTATTGACTTGAGTGTTTTGTGTGTCTCATATGCATTCTCATTTTGTTAAGTGTCAGTAGTGTACAAACTGCTAAGTTTGGTGTCTTGCATGCATTGTTATTTGATTCTTGTTGCATTTTTTATTTATTCCTTATTATTAAAAATCCAAAAATATTTTTAATTTGTGTCTTTTCAAGTCAATAATACAGAGAATTGAAGATTCAGAACATACAGCAGAGGAATTGCACAGAAAAAGCTGGGCGTTCAAAACGCCCAGTGAAGAAGGACAGACTGGCGTTTAAACGCCAGCCAGGGTACCTGGTTGGGCGTTTAACACCCAAAAGGGTAGCATTTTGGGCGTTAAACGCCAGAATGTGCACCATTCTGGGCGTTTAACGCCAGGATGGCTAGAAGGGAAGATTCTGTTTTCAAATCAAATTTTTTCTAAGTTTTCAAATCTTTTCAAAATCAAATCTTTTTCAAATCAATTTTTCAGTCAAATCTTTTTCAAACCAATTTCTTTCCTTTTTTTAAAGATACTTACTATCAATTAATGATTTGATTCAACATTTCAAGTATGTTACCTTTTCTGTTGAGAAAGGTTTAATGTTTGAATCATATCTTTTCTTGTTAGTCAAGTTTTTAATTTTCAAATCAAATCTTTTTAAAATGTTTTTCAAATCATCCTCCTCAATCACATCTTTTTAAAACTAATCATATCTTCTTAACCACATCTTTTTCAAAATAGTTTTCAATCAAATCTTTTTGATTTCTAATTTCAAAATCTTTTTCAAAAATCACTTGATTTCTTTTCCACTTTTAATTTTCGAAAATCAATTAAAGTTTTTCAAAAATATTTTCAAAATCTTTTACTTGATTTTCGAAAATTACTTCCCTTCTTCTCACATCCTTCTATTATTGGAGTACCACTCCTTCTCAATGCACAATTCGAACTCCATCTAATTAAGTTCGAATTCTTCTCCTTCTGTCTTCTATTTTTCTTTTCTTCTGACACCTCAAGGAATCTCTATACTGTGACATAGAGGATTCCATATTTTCTTGTTTTCTTCTCTTTCATATGAGCAGGAACAAGGACAAAGGCATTCTTGTTGAAGCTGATCCTGAACCTGAAAGGACCTTGAAACAAAAGCTAAGAGAAGCTAAGGCACAACTCTTTGTAGAGGACCTAAACGAATTCTTCAAGGAAGAAGAACACATGGCAGCCGAAAACAACAACAATGCCAACAATGCAAGGAAGGTGCTGGGTGACTTTGCTGCACCTACTCCCGACTTTTATGGGAGAAGCATCTCTATCCCTGCCATTAGAGCAAACAACTTTGAGCTTAAGCCTCAACTAGTTTCTCTAATGCAACAGAATTGCAAGTTCCATGGACTTCCATTGGAAGATCCTCATCAGTTTTTAGCTGAGTTCTTGCAAATCTGTGACACTGTCAAGACTAATGGGGTAGACCCTGAGGTCTATAGACTTATGCTATTCCCTTTTGCTGTAAGAGACAGAGCTAGGACATGGTTGGACTCACAACCTAAAGAAAGCCTGGACTCTTGGGAAAAGCTAGTCAATGCCTTCTTGGCAAAGTTCTTTCCACCTCAAAAATTGAGTAAGCTTAGAGTGGAAGTCCAAACCTTCAGACAGAAGGATGGTGAATCCCTCTATGAAGCTTGGGAAAGCTACAAACAATTAATCAGAAAATGTCCTTCTGACATGCTTTCTGAATGGAGCATCATAGGTATTTTCTATGATGGTCTCTCTGAACTATCCAAGATGTCTTTGGATAGCTCTGCTGGAGGATCTCTTCATCTGAAGAAGACGCCTGCAGAAGCTCAAGAACTAATTGAAATGGTTGCAAATAACCAATTTATGTACACTTCTGAAAGAAATCCTATGAATAATGGGACTAGTCAGAAGAAAGGAGTTCTTGAGATTGACACTCTGAATGCCATACTGGCTCAGAATAAAATATTGACCCAACAAGTCAATATGATTTCTCAAAGTCTGTCTGGAATGCAAAATGCACCAAGCAGTACTAAGGAAGCTTCATCTGAGGAAGAAGCTTATGATCCTGAGAATCCTTCAATGGAAGAGGTGAATTACATGGGAGAACCCTATGGAAACACCTATAATCCTTCATGGAGGAATCATCCAAATCTTTCATGGAAGGATCAATAGAGACCTCAACAAGGTTTCAATAACAATAATGGTGGAAGAAACAGGTTTAGCAATAGCAAGCCTTTTCCATCATCTTCTCAGCAACAGACAGAGAATTCTAAGCAGAATACCTCTGACTTAGCAACCATGGTCTCTGATCTGATCAAAACCACTCAAAGTTTCATGACTGAAACAAGGTCCTTCATTAGAAACTTGGAGGCACAAGTGGGTCAGCTGAGCAAGAAAATTACTGAACTCCCACCTAGTACTCTCCCAAGCAATACAGAAAAAAAAAGGAGAGTGCAAGGCCATTAACATGGCCGAATTTGGAGAGGAAGGAGAGGCAGTGAACGCCACTGAGGAAGACTTCAATAGGCGTGCACTGACCTTCAATGAGTCCCCTAATGAGGAACCATGGGAATCTGAGGCTCAAAATGAGACCATAGAGATTCCATTGGACTTACTTCTGCCTTTCATGAGCTCTGATGAGTATTCTTCCTCTGAAGAGGATGAGTATGTCATTGAAGAGCAAGTTGCTAAGTACCTTGGAGCAATCATGAAGCTAAATGACAAGTTATTTGGAAATGAGACTTGGAAGGATGAACCCCCTTTGCTCACCAAAGAACTGGATGACTTGTCTAGGCAGAAATTACCTCAAAAGAGGCAGGATCCTGGGAAGTTTTCAATACCTTGTACCATAGGCACCATGACCTTCAAGAAGGCCTTGTGTGACTTAGGGTCAAGTGTAAACCTCATGCCCCTCTCTGTAATGGAGAAGCTAGGGATCTTTGAGGTGCAAGCTGCAAAAATCTCACTAGAGATGGCAGACAACTCAAGAAAACAAGCCTATGGACTTGTAGAGGATGTTCTGGTCAAAGTTGAAGACCATTACATCCCTACTGATTTCATAGTCCTAAAGACTGGGAAGTGCATGGATGAATCCATCATCCTTGGCAGACCCTTCCTAGCCACAACAAAAGCTATGATTGATGTTGATAGAGGAGAGTTGATCATTCAAGTGAATGAAGAATCCTTGGTGTTTAAGGCCCAAGGATATCCCTCTGTCACCATGGAGAGGAAGCATGAAGAGCTTCTCTCAAAGCAGAGCCAAACAGAGCCCCCACAGTCAAACTCTAAGTTTGGTGTTGGGAGGCCACAACCAAACTCTAAGTTTGGTGTTGAACCCCCACATTCAAACTCTAAGTTTGGTGTTGGGAGGTTCCAACATGGCTCTGAGCATCTGTGAGGCTCCATGAGAGTCCTCTGTCAAGCTAATGACATTAAAGAAGCGCTTGTTGGGAGGTAACCCAATGTTTTATAATTAATTATTTTCCTTTGTTATTTTATCTTTTTTTGTAGGTTGATGATCATGAGAAGTAACAAAATCAATGAAAAAGGCAAAAACAGAATGAAAAACAGGAAGAAAAATAGCACACCCTGGAGGACGCACCCACTGGCGTTTAAACGCCAGTGAGGTTAGCTGTTGGGCGTTTAACGCCCAGTCTGGCACCATTCTGGGCGTTTAACGCCAGAAAGGGGCACCAGACTGGCGTTAAACGCCAGAGAAGGGCAAGAAGCTGGCGTTAAACGCTAGAAATGGGCACCAGCCCGGCGTTTAACGCCAGAATTGGCTCAAAACGTGTTTTTGAATGCCATTTGGTGCAGGGATGACTTTTCCTTGACACCTAAGGATCTGTGGACCCCACAGGATCCCCACCAACCCCACCACCCTCTCTCTTCTTCACCCATTCACCAATCACCTCAACACCTCTCTCCCAAAAACCCCCCACCTATCAAATCCCACTATCATCTTCACTCCTTCATTTTCACACACCCTAAACACTACTTTTTCCCCTTTTGGCCGAACCACAAAGCCATCTCCCTCTCCTCCATTTCTTCTTCTTCTACTCTCTTCTTTCTTCTTTTGCTCGAGGACGAGCAAACCTTTTAAGTTTGGTGTGGTAAAAGCATTGCTTTTTGTTTTTCCATAACCATTTATGGCATCCAAGGCCGGAGAAACCTCTAGAAAGAGGAAAGGGAAGGCAAAAGCTTCTACCTCCGAGTCATGGGAGATGGAGAGATTCATCTCAAGGGTGCATCAAGACCACTTCTATTAAGTTGTGGCCATGAAGAAGGAGATCCCTGAGATCCCTTTCAAACTCAAAAAGGGTCAACTTTGATCAAAGGTTGGACCAAGTCCTCATAGACATTTGTGAAGAGGGCGCTCAATGGAAGAGAGATTCAAAGAGGGAAGCCGGTTCAACTGAGAAGGCATGACCTCAAGCCCATCACTAAGAAAAGGATGGAGCAAACAAGAGATCCCACTCATCATGAAATCCCTGAGATACCTCAAGGGATGCACTTTCCTCCACAAAACTATTGGGAGCAAATCAACACCTCCCTAGGAGAACTGAGTTCTAACATGGGACAACTAAGGGTGGAGTACCAAGAACACTCCATTCTCCTCCATGAAATTAGAGAAGATCAAAGAATCATGAGAAAGGAGCAACAAAGACAAGGAAGAAACATTGAGGAGCTCAAGCACTCCATAAGACCTTCAAGAGGAAGAACAAGCCGCCATCACTAAGGTGGACCCGTTCTTTAATCTCCTTGTTCTTTATTCTTCTGTTTTTCGAAAATTTATGCTTATGTTTATCCATGTTTGTGTCTTATGATCATTAGTGTCTTAGTGTCTATGCCTTAAAGTTATGAATGTCCTATGAATCCATCACCTCTCTTAAATGAAAACTGTTTTTATCACAAAAGAACAAGAAGTACAGGATTTCGAATTCATCTTTAAAACTAGCTTAATTAGTTTGATGTGGTGACAATACTTTTTGTTTTCTGAATGTATGCTTAAACAGTGCATATGCCTTTTGAATTTGTGGTTCATGAATGTTAAAATTGTTGGCTCTTGAAAGAATGATGAAAAAGGAGACATGTTACTGAGGATCTGAAAAATCATTAAAATGATTCTTGAAGCAAGAAAAAGCATTTCTATAAAAAAAAATTTCGAAAAAGAAAAGAGAAATAAAGTTGTGATCCAAGGCAATAAGAGTGTGCTTAAGAACCCTAGACACCTCTAATTGGGGACTCTAGCAGAGCTGAGTCACAATCTGAAAAGGTTCACCCAATTATGTGTCTGTGGCATGTATGTATCCGGTGGTAATACTGGAAGACAGAGTGCTTTGGGCCACAGCCAAGACTCAATAAGTAGCTATGTTCAAGAATCATCATACTTAACTAGGAGAATCAATAACACTATCTGGATTCTGAGTTCCTAAAGAAGCCAATCATTCTGAATTTCAAAGGATAAAGTGAGATGCCAAAACTGTTCGGAGGCAAAAAGCTACTAGTCCCGCTCATCTTCTTTTTATCTTATTTGATTTTCAGTTGCTTGAGGACAAGCAACAATTTAAGTTTGGTGTTGTGATGAGCGGATAATTTGTATGCTTTTTGGCATTGTTTTTAGTATGTTTTTGGTATGATATAGTTAGTTTTTAGTATATTTTTATTAGTTTTTAGTTAAAATTCACTTTTCTGGACTTTACTATGAGTTTGTGTGTTTTTCTGTGATTTCAGGTATTTTCTGGCTGAAATTGAGGGACCTGAGCAAAAATCTGATTCAGAGACTAAAAAGGACTGCAGATGCTGTTGGATTCTGACCATCCTGCACTCGAAGTGGATTTTCTGGAGCTACAAAAGCCCAATTGGCGCGCTCTTAACGGCGTTGGAAAGTAGACATCCTGGGCTTTCCAGCAATATATGATAGTCCATACTTTGCTCAAGATTTGATGGCCCAAACCGGCGTTCAAAGTCACCCTCAGAAATTCCAGCGTTAAACGCCGGAACTGGCACCAAAATGGGAGTTAAACGCCCAAACTGGCATAAAAGCTGGCGTTTAACTCCAAGAAGAGTCTCTACACGAAAATGCTTCATTGCTCAGCCCAAGAACACACCAAGTGGGCCCGGAAGTGGATTTTTATGTCGTTTACTCATCTCTGTACACCCTAGGCTACTAGTTCTATATATATAGGACCTTTTACTACTGTATTTTCATCTTGGTTCTTCTGGTTCCCTCTCTGGGGCCGAAACCAATGATCACTCTTGTTCTTATGTATTTTCAACGGTGGAGTTTCTACACACCATAGATTAAGGTGTGGAGCTCTGCTGTACCTCGAGTATTAATGCAATTACTATTGTTCTTCCATTCAATTCCGCTTGTTCTTGTTCCAAGATATCACTTGTTCTTCAACTTGATGAATGTGATGATTCGTGACACTCATCGTCATTCTCACCCATGAACAAGGTGACTGACAACCACTTCTGTTCTACAAGCAACCAAGGCTCTAGTGAATATCTCTTGGATTCTTTAATCGGAATCTTCGTGGTATAGGCAAGAACTGATGGCGGCATTCAAGAGAATCCGGAAGGTCTAACCTTGTCTGTGGTATTCTGAGTAGGATTCAATGATTGAATGATTGTGACGTGCTTCAAACTCCTAGCGGGCGGGGCGTTAGTGACAGACGCAAAAGAATCGATGGATTCTATTCCGGCCTGACCGAGAACCGACAGCTGAATTCCGCGTGCTGTGACAGAGCATATGCAATCGTTTTCACTGAGAGGATGGGAGGTAGCCATTGACAACGGTGAAACCCTACACGAGCTTGCCATGGAAAGGAATAAGAAGGATTGGATGAAGACAGTAGGAAAGCAGAGAGACGGAAGGGAAGGCATCTTCATGCGCTTATCTGAAGTTCCTACCAATGAATTGCATAAGTATCTCTATCTTTACCTTTGTGTTATTTTCGTTCATCACCATATCCATTTGAGTCTGCCTGACTAAGATTTACAAGATGACCATAGCTTGCTTCAATACTAACAATCTCCGTGGGATCGACCCTTACTCGCGTAAGGTTATTACTTGGACGACCCAGTGCACTTGCTGGTTAGTTGTGCGAAGTTGTGTAATGCCATGGTATTGAGCTACCAAGTTTTTGGGGCTCATAACCGGGGATTATGAGAGTTGTGAAAAGTATTGTTCACAATTTCGCGCACCACACCACAACAAGAGTTGAAACCACTACCCCCTCATCTTAAATATGCATTTCTTGGTGAAAAAGATAGCTTTCCAGTAATCATAAATTCTACATTGAGTGCAGAGGAAAAAGAAAAGCTCCTTGTAGTATTGAAAGCTCACAAAGAGGCGTTGGGATGGACCATTGATGACTTGAAAGGCATAAGCCCTGCCATATGCATGCACAAGATACTCTTAGAGGAGAATTCCAAACCAGTGGTACAACCTCAAAGAAGATTGAATCCCACAATGAAGGAGGTTGTTCAAAAGGAAGTCCTGAAGTTGTGTAAAGCTGGGATCATCTACCCTATATCTGACAGCCCTTGGGTCAGCCCAGTGCAAGTAGTACCTAAGAAAGGGGGGGTGACTGTCATTGTTAATGAGAAGAATGAGCTTATTCCAACACGAACAGTGACAGGGTGGAGGATGTGCATAGATTATAGGAGGCTGAATGATGTCAACACGAAAAGATCACTTTCCTCTCCCTTTCATTGATCAGATGCTTGAAAGGTTGGCTGGCCATGCCTATTACTGTTTTCTTGATGGATATTCTGGGTATAACCAGATAGTGGTTGACCCCATGGATCAAGAGAAGACTTCCTTTACTTGTCCCTTTGGAGTCTTTGCATACAGGAGAATGCCATTTGGACTGTGTAATGCCCCAGCTACCTTTCAAAGGTGCATGCTATCAATCTTCTCAGACATGGTAGAAAAATTTATTGAAGTATTTATGGATGATTTCTCCATCTTTGGTGATTCTTTCAATGCTTGCTTGCACCATCTTACCCTAGTCTTGAAAAGATTCCAAGAAACCAATTTGGTTTTAAATTGGGAGAAATGTCAATTCATGGTACCCAAAGGCATTGTTCTTGGTCACAAAATTTCAAGAAAGGGTATAGAAGTTGACAAGGCAAAAGTAGAAATTATAGAAAAACTTCCTTTGCCAACTAGTGTGAAAGCTGTTAGAAGTTTCTTAGGGCATGCTGGATTCTATAGGAGATTCATCAAAGATTTTTCCAAAATAGCAAAGCCACTAAGCAATTTGCTGGTGGTAGACAATCCTTTTCTCTTTGATGATGAATGCAAACATGCTTTTGAACTTCTAAAGGCTAAGCTCACCACAGCACCAATCATCACACCCCCAAGTTGGGGATTACCTTTTGAACTCATGTGTGATGCAAGTAACCTTGCAATTGGTGCTGTGTTGGGGCAGAGGAAAGAAAAGAAGCTTCATGTTATTTATTATGCAAGTAAGGTATTGAATGAAGCTCAAAAAAACTACACCACAACAGAGAAAGAGCTACTAGCTGTGGTATATGCTTTTGATAAGTTTAGACAATATTTGATTGGATCTAAAGTATTAGTGTATACTGACCATGCTACTCTTAAGTATCTTATGTCAAAACAGGATGCCAAACCAAGGCTAATCAGATGGGTGTTACTCCTACAAGAGTTTGACATTGAGATAAAAGATAGAAAGGCCAATGAAAATCAAGTTGCTGACCACTTATCAAGGCTACCACAAGATGCATGCCAAGACAACTTTCCATCAATAAATGAAGAATTTCCAGATGAGCACCTCTTGCAAATTCAACATGTCCCTTGGTTTGCAGACATGGCCAACTACAAGGCGGGAAGAATCATTCCACAAGAGTACACAAAACAACAAGTTAAGAAGCTGCTTCATGAGGCTAAGTTCTTCTTCTGGGATGAACCATTCTTGTTCAAAAGATGCCCAGATGGAATGATAAGAAGATGTGTGTCAGAGGGTGAGATGAAGAACATACTATGGCATTGTCACAACTCTAGTTATGGTGGTCATTTTGGGGCCGAAAGAACGGCTGCAAAGGTCCTTCAAAGTGGTTTCTACTGGCCCTCAATCTTCAAGGATGCTAGAGAGTTTGTGAGCCATTGCAATGAATGTCAAAGAACAGGGGGTTTGTCAAAGAAAAATGAGATGCCTCAGAAGTTCATTTTAGAAGTGGAACTCTTTGATCTGTGGGGAATAGATTTCATGGGACCTTTTCCTCCATCCTACACATTCAAATACATTTGGTAGCAGTAGAGTATGTCTCCAAATGGGTAGAAGCAATAGCCACCACCACATGTGATACCAACGTGGTCTTACAATTCCTCAAGAAGAACATTTCACTAGATTTGGAGTGCCCAAAGGACTTATAAGTGATGGGGGAAGCCACTTCTGCAACAAGCAACTAAATTCTTTACTCCACAATATGGTGTTACTCACAAAGTGCACCCTATCACCCACAAACCAATGGGCAAGCTGAACTGCCAACAGAGAGCTAAAAAGGATTTTGGAGAAAACTGTGGGACAACAAGAAAGGATGGTTTAGGAAGCTAGATGATGCACTTTGGGCATATAGGACAGCCTTCAAGACACCCATAGGAAAATCTCCATTTCAGCTGGTGTATGGAAAAGCATGCCACCTCCCTGTGGAGCTTGAACATAAGGCCTTTTGGGCCACAACTCTTGAATTAGATGCTCAAGCAGCAGGAGAGAAGAGGTTGCTACAACTCAATGAACTTGAGGAGTTCAGATTGGAGGCATATGAAAATGCCAAATATACAAAGAGAGAGCAAAGAGATGGCATGATAAGAGGATCTCTCAAAGAACATTGAACCGGCCAAAGGGTGTTGTTATTCAACTCAAATTGAAGATTTTCCCTGGGAAGCTGAGGTCTAGATGGACTGGTCCATACACCATCATCAAAGTATCACCTCATGGCTATGTCGAATTACTTGATGAAGCCTCAAAACAAACCTTCACAGCTAACGGACATAGGGTGAAGCACTATTTTGGTGGCCCCTGGAGCAAGGAAGAAAGTGTGCAAATGCTAACATAAGCAAGGAAGTTGCATTGTCAAGCTAAGGACAATAAACAAGCGCTTCATGGGAGGCAACCCATGCAGAGGAGTTCTCTTTTATTTGCTTTAGTAGTCAATAAGAAATTTTCCTTCAAAAAAAAAAAAAAGAGGTTGAAATAGCATATAATGTAGGTAAATACTAAGTTTGGTGTGGCTGTCTTTGGAATTAATTCCATAGAACACTTAGTCACAAACTAAGTTTGGTGTCTTTACTTACATTAATAATGCTAGAAAAATAGAGTAGGGAATCAATTCATAAATTTTAATTTTAGTTTAGTCAACTTTACATAGGAATGTCATCATGAGTTGTTAGCTAGTAATGTCACTTTAAGAATCTCAAGATTTTGGAATTTTGTTGCAGGAAAGAAAGAAAGAAGTGATGGGGAATCTTGGAAGGAGGTCACGGATCACAAGGAAGGGAAAGTCACATAAGTCTTGAACTTTGTGCATGGGGAAAAACAACTCAACATGCATTGGGCACAAGGAAGCATGCTCCCCATGCTATGACCGAACCCTTAGAACCATGCATCTCACCACGGAAATCACTAGAACCATGCATCCCACCAAATTTCACTTTAAATACTTCAACCATATTCATCAAACCTCACTTTTCCTCACTCATCCTTCTACCCTTCCATAACCCCATTTCATCACCCGAACTCACACTCCACCTCCAACTCATTCCGTGTTTCACAAATTCTAGCCTCATCATCATTTTCTAGCTTGTCTAAGTCACCTTGTCGTCATATATCTCCCCATTCACAACTATTTTCTTTATGCTTGAGGACAAGCATTCACCTAAGTTTGGTGTGGGAGATTCAACCCTTGCAAGTGAATTTCAATGGCCTCATCATCAAGGGATAGGAGAGAAGATGAAGGACAAGACACCTTTGATCAAAGAAGATTCAAATCCAAACACAACGAGCGTATCTTTAGCTGGATGTCAAGCAAAGATGTTGTTCCGGAGTTACCTTCAAGCTAAGAAAAGATGAATACCCTGAAATACAAAAAATAATCAGAAAAGGGGGATGGGAGCTTCTCTGTAACCAACCTCAAGAAGTGAGCATGCTTCTCATCCATGAGTTCTACACTAATGTGATAAGAGAATATGATGATGAAGAACCATACATGAGTTATGTAAGAGGTGTGACTGTTGATTTTAGCCCGGACACCATCAACAGGGTGCTAAAGGTCAAGCCAAAACAGTTCAAACGAGCTAGCTATGAAGAAAGGGTTGAAAATGACCCAATATATATGGATGTGGTAAGTGACTTATGCAGAGTAGGCACGGATTGGGTGTTGGATTCACATGGACAACCAATCAAACTTCGGAGAGGTGATCTCATACCTCAAGCAAAAGGATGGCATGACATAGTGAGGAGATCATTGATCTCCACTTCAAATAATTCTGAGGTAACGGTGAATAGAGCAATAATGATCCATTGTATAATGAAAGGAGGGGAAATCAATGTTGGAGACATTATAGCCAAGAACATCATTGACATAGCTCAAAAGGTCAAACAGGACAGCTGGCTAGGATATCCTAGTACTATTCTGCGCCTATGTGAAGAAGCTGGAGTGCCTCTGGAAGAATTTGAAGAAACTGATGTGGTCTCTGTTGGAAAACCTCTTACCTGAGAAAGGTTGGAATTTATCACCACAACCCAATTGGAAAGGCAACCTTTAGCAAGAAGGAAGAAAAGGAAAGAAGCAAGACAAGAGGAGGAGCCTCAAGAAATGGAAGAACCTCATACCTTGAACAGGAATCAACTCCAAGCCGCTTTGGAAGGAATCTCTGGGCAATATCACAAATTCAAAGAAGCCAAGAGGAACAAGCTCAGCAACAAAGGGACCTTTGGCAGTTGATGGACAACAAAGAGGGGTTCAAGTTCAATGGATGAACCAACAAAATGAATACCAAACACACATGATGGAACTACAACAAGAACAATATGCCAAGATGCATGAAGCCATCAACAATTCAACTGTTGAATATGGAAAAGCCATGGAGAAAGTAATACAAGAACAAGCTCAACTAAGGAAAGAGCAAGCTCAGCAAAGGGAACTTCTCCATAGGTTGGATGCTAGACATGATACATTTCACAAAGAGTTCAATGAAAGCAGAATGTTCAGGGAAGCCAGGCATAAGGACAGACTTGACTATGATATATGCACCCAAGAAAAGCTCAGTTACCTCTGTGGAGCACCCCTATTACTCAACCCACAAATTAAAACCTTTAATGAAGCTCGCAAGATATTTGAAGAGCAGGAACTTGCAAGGGTGAGATTTAATGCTCAGAGGCTAAAGGAGACAATGATAAGCTCAGGAGTATGGCAAAGAGAAGAGGGGGATTCAACAACAAAACAACAAGGAGAACTAAGAAAGAAAAAGAAAGAAGATCCAAAGGGGGATTCAACAACAAAACAACAAGGAGAACTAAGAAAGAAAAAGAAAGAAGATCCAAAAGGCAAAGGAAAGCAAGGAGAATCAAGCAAGGAAAAAGGGACATGAAGACTAAAGGTGGTGAAGTTCCTTTTGTTTTTCTTTATGCTTTATTAAATAAAGAAGATGTATGTCTGAAATATGGTATACCTTCTAAGATGCATTTTTTTTTGAAGCATTTTCTTTTATGTTGCCCATTCCATGCATCACTACTCACAGGTTTGGAATGGTTGCTTGTCTTAAGTACTTTTGCTTGTCAATGGAATAAAAGATGTAGTTTGAGCAAGAACAGAGAGAATTCTAGCTTAAAAAGAATCATGTTGTCCCATAAGAAAAGTGTTAGTATATATACATTTATTGTGAAAGAATCAAGGTTCAAGAAATTCAAAAGAATGCTTGCTTATACAAGACTAGTTCGGTTAAGAATCACAAAGACTTTATCAGTAAAAGCACAAATAACCTTGACAATAAAGAAAACAGAGTACAAAGAATGAAAGGCTAGGCATCAATGACAAAATTTGGATATGTGTCTGTGGTGATTGATGTTAAGAGACATACTTGGGCTAGTAAATCCGACGGGTGCTTCATCACCCGATAACTTGAGTTAACTAACTCGGGATTATCGATTGAAAACTCACAATCAAGAGTAGCTCTATAACAGAACATTTAGCAACCCAAAGAGGTGCTGGACACCACTATCCAAATAAAATTTCAATGTTATATGCCTGTGATTGAATGTGTTAAGGAGAGAGGCTTGAGTTAGTAAATCTTTAAGAGTGGCTCAACACTTAACAACTTGAACCAACTGGTTTGGGATTGTTGATTGAAAGCTTATGCTAAAGAGCCGCCTTAAGACAAGATTTCGAGCTCATTTGAAAAAAAAAAAAAGAAGAAAGAAAAGCATCAAGTAAAGAATGGTTCAAGGGTCATGTGCTACGGTATAGAAAAAAAGTCTAGTGAAGTTAACCAAAAGTCTAGTGAAGTTAACCAATTTAGTATTGAAGCAAGCATTCTAATTGAAAAAGTTGAATAGCCGTGATCAATTACAATAAATTAATGACCACACAAGTGAGGATGACATGCTCAATGAAAAATTACTTTCTGGTAGAACATTCAAGTCTTACATCTTAGATTCTTGTGACAAAGTTTTTATATTTTGCTTGAGGACAAGCAACACTTTAAGTTTGGTGTTGTGATGCAATTGCATATTTGTTATATTAGCTAGTTAGTTTAGTTGGTTTTAGCTTAATTTCACTCATTTTCTCTAAATAAACAAGTCCTTTTATGAGTTTTGTCTTCATGCATGAGAACACCAAGGAACATGTTGATTCTAGCCAAATTCATGCAAATGATTTAAGGAATACATACATGAATAAGTATGAATGAATCTCATGAAATTTATTGCATGAATTGGTAAGACTTTGAAGCTATTTCCCTTGTTGATGATAGGTGATGAAACAAGAAAGCATGGAAGCAAGAATGATGCAAGCTGGGCAAGAAGAAGAAAAGTTGTTGGCGTTGCCAACTTGGAGAAAGGGTGCGTGTTTGAAGGCAACGCCAGGCAGCCCTGGAGAGCAAATGTTGGCGTTGCCAACTTGGAGAAAGGAGTGAGTGTTTGATGGCAACGCAGGCAAGCAAAGAGCTGAGCCAAGGAGAGCTCGAGGGCGTTGCCAACGTGGGAATGAAGAAGCATTATTCAAGGCAACGCACACAAGCAAATTTGGCCCAAGAGGAGGAGAAGCTGGCGTTGCCAACGCCAAGAACCATAGGCGTTATTTAAAGCAACGCCAAGCAATCTTGGGGAGCTAGTTTAGAGCCTCGAGCACGTTGCTGGCCTAGAGATGAGGGGCGTGTTTGAGGACAACGCAGGCAAACAACGCTGAATGGAAAACTTGGCCCAGGAAAAGGAGATGCACGTTGCCAACGCCAAGTTATGAAGGCGTGTTCCTTGGCAACGTAGCAAGCAACTTTGGCACCAAAGGGGAGCTCGAGCACGTTGTTAAGCTGGGAAAGCATGGGCGTGTTCCTTGGCAACGCATACAAGCTAGGATTATGGGCACACGAGAGCGTTGCTAACTTGGAAATGAATTGGCGTGTTCATCAATAACGCCAGGGATAAGATCTTGGATGCCAACCACGTTGCCAACGCCACTTTCATTGGCGTGTTCTAAGGCAACGCCAGGAATGGTTGCTTGGCTAGGCACCAAGTCTTGGATGCCAACCAAGTTGCCAACGCCAGGAAGGGTGCCACTCAAGTTGCCAACGCCAGGAAGGGTGCCAATCAAGTTGCCAACGCCAGGAAGGGTGCCACTCAAGTTGCCAACGCCAGGAAGGGTGCCAATCAAGTTGCCAACGCCAGGAAGCATAGGCGTGTTCAAGGACAACGCCAAGCAACAAGCATAGAGCCTTGAGGAAGGCTCGAGCACGTTGCCAACGCCAGCTTCCAAAGGCGTGTTTGAGGGCAACGCAGCAAGCAAAATGTGGCAAGGAAGCTCACTTGAAGAAGCACTCGAGCACGTTGCCAAAGCCAGCTTCCAAAGGCGTGTTTGAGGGCAACGTGACAAGCAAAACTGAAGGCTAGAGATGAGCCCTGGAGGGGGCACGGGCACGTTGCCAACGTGCTAGCAAGGAGGCGTGTTTGGCAACAACGCCAGCCTCATGTCTCTGCTTTGGGAGGCTAAGCACGTTGCCAACGTGGGAGAATGGGTGCGTTTTTGGCAACAACTTGGCAGCTTGACCTTACCTTCTTTGAGGAAGCATAACTTGAGCTAGGAAAGTCCAAATGAGGTGATTCCAGTGGCATTGGAAAGAAGACATCAAGAGCTTTCCAATGATGTATATTAGTCCATATTGAAGCAGAGGATTGACACCCAAATTCTGGGATACATTTAGCATGAAAATAGAGGAAGAGCAAGTTGTTAGCAACAACTTGGGCTAGCAACGCCCAAGTCTGAAAGTTTACTCCCAGGAAAATGTGATGCACGTTGCCAACGTGCATTAAGGCTAGCGTTATTGACAAAAATGCCAAGCCATTGGGCCAGAAGCATGATGAATGAACTCTTCCTTTCCAAGTCTAGCAACACTTCTTCCAATTGAGCCAAGAATTCAACAAAGAGGAAGCCCATATTGCTAACCCAATTAAAGATCATTGAAAGAGTTTTGGGACTAATATAAATAGAGATTGAGTTTGTACTTTGGGGGACGTTTTGACACTTAGAATTTTAGACTCTTAGCACTTTTGGAGAACTCTTTAGCACTTCCGGGAGGATACCCGGAGAGCTATTTTGGTTTTTCTTGGAACTCTTCTTCTGGACTTTGAAGTTTTAAGCATTTTCCTTCTTCTTCTTCTTCTTCTTCTTCTTCTTCTTCTTCTTCTTCTTCTTCTTCTTCTTCTTCTTCTTCTTCTTCTTCTTCTTTTTTCTTTACACTTAGTTTAATTTTTGTTTATGGCAATTGTTGTTGAAATTGGAGCTATGATTCACTAAACCCCACTCTCATTAGGGGGAAGAGCTCTGCTTGTTTGAATGCATTGATGAACTCCTCTTTTCCTTCTTAATTCAAGTGGTTAATCCAAAGAGGAAACTCTTGTTCTTCAAAGATTCAACCACCATCGAGAGAGGGGTTAATCTATGAGAATTATGTGGTGAATTTGAGGACTGAGCCACATAATTCAGTTTAGAGTTCATCCTTTCATGATTTCCTTAATCAATACACCTTGGTTAGTATGTGAGATGTAACTTTCCTTGGTTGAGATTATGGAAGTTGTGTGGCTGGATTAGAATTGAGCTTCATCTCTTCTCATGAACAATTAGATCACGAGAGTGGCAATTGGTTATGTTGAGAGAAATTGGATCACCAAGAGATTGGGATTCAATTAACCACTTGCCATGGATCTATACCCATGATTGAGAAGGACTTGACTAACATCAATTCATGAAAACTTGCATCTCTGATCCCTAATGATCCTCTCCACCATTAATTCTTATT
This sequence comes from Arachis hypogaea, assembly GCF_003086295.3. Classification (NCBI taxonomy): domain Eukaryota; kingdom Viridiplantae; phylum Streptophyta; class Magnoliopsida; order Fabales; family Fabaceae; genus Arachis; species Arachis hypogaea. Next base: position 73,066,491 of record NC_092036.1, read on the forward strand.
TCTTTTGCTTCTAGTTGTTTGACTACCCATAACCCAATTCCCTTCTACATTCTGTCAATTTATTATTCTTGTCATCTACATTCTGTCCTTTATTTCTTGCTCTTTACTCTTATGCTCTTTAAATTTTTGCAACCTTTAATTCCTTGCGATTTATTGTTGGTCATTTAAGTTTCTTGCATTTTAAGTTTCCGTTATCTACTTTCATTTTATTTCTATATTTCCAGTTCTTTAAATTCCTTGTCATTTAATTTCCTGCAGTTATGTTCAAAAAATCACAATGCTCATAAAATCAAAACTATGTTTGCTTGACTAAATTTACCATTTAACTAAAGTTGCTTAATCTACCAATCTCCGTGGGATCGACCTCACTCTCAGTGAGTTTTATTACTTGATGCGACCCGGTATACTTGCCGGTTGTACGTGAAATCTTAATTTTTACGTATCAATACCTTTCTTGAAATTTTGTGACCAAGAACAATGCCTTCGGGTACCATGAAATGGCATTTCTCCCAATTTAAAACCAAATTAGTTTCTTGGCACCTTTTCAAGACTAGGGTAAGATGGTGCAAGCAAGCATTGAAAGATTCACCAAAAACAGAGAAATCATCCATAAAGACTTCAATAAACTTTTCTACCATATCCGAGAAGATTGATAGCATGCATCTCTGAAAGGTAGCTGGGGCATTACACAGTCCGAATGACATTCTCCTGTATGCAAAGACTCCAAAGGGACATGTAAATGATTTCTTCTCTTGGTCCATGGGGTCAACCACTATTTGATTATAACCAGAATATCCATCAAGAAAACAGTAATAAGCATGGCCAGCCAACCTTTCAAGCATCTGGTCAATGAAAGGGAGGGGGAAATGATCCTTTCATGTGGCATCATTCAGCCTCCTATAATCAATGCACATCCTCCACCATGTTACTGTTCATATTAGAATAAGCTCATTCTTCTCATTGACAATGACAGTCATTCCCCCTTTCTTGGGTACTACTTGCACTGGACTGACCCATGGACTGTCAGAGATAGGGTAAATGATCCCAGCTTTACACAACTTCAAGACTTCCTTTTGAACAACCTCCTTCATTGTGGGATTTAATCTTCTTTGAGGTTGTACCACTGGTTTGGAATTCTCCTCCAAGAGTATCTTGTGCATGCATATGGTAGGGCTTATGCCTTTCAAGTCATCAATGGTCCACCCCAATGCATCCTTGTGAGCTCTCAATACTACAAGGAGTTTTTCTTCTTCTTCTGCACTTAATGTAGAGTTGATGATCACTGGGTAGCTGTCCTTTTTACCAAGGAATGCATATTCAAGATGAGGGGGTAATAGTTTCAACTCTTGTTGTGGTGCCTCTTCTTTCTTGGCTTCACTTGGTTCCTCTGGTACTTCCAATTTGTTCTCTTCTTGTCCTTGAATGTCCTGGACTTCCTCCTGTTTCACTTGATGGTTTGTTTCAAGGACTTATTCAACCAAAGAATCCACCACATCAACCCTCATGCAACTTTCTTTCTCACTGGGGTATTGCATTGCCTTGAAGACATTGATGGTCATTTGCTCATCATGTACTCTGAAGATCATCTCTCCCTTTTCCACATCAATGATTGTTCTAGCTGTGGCCAAAAAGGGTCTACCAAGAATAACTGAGTTGCTCCCCTTTTCATCCATATCTAGGACTACAAAATCGGCTGGGAATATAAAATTTCCCACTTTCACCAAGAGGTTCTCAACTACACCATTTGGTATTTTGATGGATCTATCAGTTAGTTGGAGTGACATCCTTGTGGGTTTAAGCTCTTCAATCATCATTTTCTTCATCATGGTAAGAGGCATTAAGTTAATGCTTGCTCCCAGGTCACAAAGTGATTTATCAATGGCTATATTCCCAATTGTGCAAGGTATAAGGAAGCTACCTGGATCTTTAAGTTTTAGTGGCAACCCCTTTTGAATGATGGCGCTGCACTCTTGAGTGAGAACCACTATTTCTTTTTCTTGCCAACTTCTCTTTTTGGTGATCAGTTCTTTAAGAAACTTTGCATACAATGGCATTTTTCCAAAGCTTCAGCCAATGGAATGTTGATTTCAAGTTTCTTAAAGATTTTCAAGAATCTTGGAAATTGTTGGTCCTTTGTCCCTTTGTGTATCCTAGTTGGGTATGGAAGCTTTGGTTCATATGCTTTTACTCCTTCATTCTTGTTTTCCTGCTGTGGCTTCACATTCTCTTTGTTGTCATGGTGGTTGTCTTGAGTGGGTAGCTTGCTTTGTGACTTTACATCCTCTTTGCTTTTTTAAGATGTTGACCCCTTTTCTTCATCTTGCTTTTCTGCTGCATCTTGCTCCTTGGGTTTTGTTGCTTCCGCTCCAACTACCTTGCCACTCCTCAACTGCAAAGCTTTACATTCTTCCCTTGGGTTGGATATTGTATCACTTGGGAGGACATTAGTTGGGCGTTCAGCTTGTTTGGCCAATTGTCCCACCTGCCGTTCAAGGTTCTTCATGGCAACTTCGGATCTTTCTTGTCCTTTGATCAAGTTTTGAGTGAATTGAGCAATTGCTTGTGTGTTTTGGGTAAGGTTTTGCAGAGCTGCCTCAAGACTTGAAATTCTAGTTTCATAATGGTCAATTGGTGATATGATGGGGGTGATTGTTGTTGATGATTGTTGTTTTGGTGAGTCTGTGAGTTGTTGTGAGGTGTTTGGTATGTGTTTTGTGGTTTCTTGTATTGGTTAGTGTTGTTAGCATTGTGGTTTTGATTGTTTATGTTACGGGTATGGTTGGGGTTATTGTTCTTTTGCCAATGATTTTGGTTCTCACCCCACTTTAGGTTAGGGTGATTTCTCTAGGATGAGTTGTATGTATCACCATGGAATTCATTCTGAGAAAAATTTAAAGTATTCTGCATGTATTGAACTTGTTCCTGTGGTTGTTCAATAGTAGTTCCATCACCTTGGCCCCATTCAAGTGAAGGTTGATTTGTTGTATTCACTGATGCTAGTTAAAGGCCATCCATTCTCTTTGTCATCATTTCCATTTGTTGTTGGATTTGTTGGTGCATTAACTTATTCTGAGCCAATATAGCATCAACACCTTCAAGCTCCATCACGCCTTTCCTTGGGGCTGAGTTATGATGCCTCTCTGATGAGTAATAGTATTGATTGTTTGCCACAATCTCAATGAGGTCTTGAGCCTCTTCTGCAGTCTTTATCATGTTGAGTGATCCTCCTGATGAGTAATCTAGTCCCTTCCTTGCTTCTAGATTTAAGCCTTTATAGAAGTTTTGGAGTTTGACCCAATCACTAAACATGTCAGGTGGGCATCTTCTCATTAGTGCCTTATACCTTTCCCAGGCTTCATACAATGACTCCCCTTCTATTTCTCTAAAAGTCTGAACCTCTGTCTTCAACTTGATGATCTTTTGAGGTGGGTAGAACTTTGCTAGGAATCTGCTCATCAAATCATTCCAATTGTTGATGCTTTCCTTTGGGAATGACTCTAGCCATTGAGTGGCCTTATCCCTTAAAGAGAATGGAAATAGCAACAATTTGTAAACATCTGGATGCACTCCATTTGTCTTCACTGTATTGCATATCCTCAGAAAAATAGACAAATATTGATTTGGGGCTTCAAGAGGTCACCCTCCATAGGAGCAGTTATTTTGTACCAAGGTGATGAGCTGAGGTTTCAACTCAAAATTGTGAGCATGAACATTTGGGGTGGCAATGCTGCTCCCACAATGTCTTGGGTCAGGGATGGTGTAAGAAGATAACACCCTTCTAGGTGGTCCATCATTGTTAACAGCTCCTTCAGGAGGGTTGTGCATGTCGTCTTCCATGACTTGGTCTTCTCCCTCTGATTCCTCTTCACCGACTATCCCCTTTCCTCTTTTTGCTCTCCTTATCCTTCGGAGGGTTCTCTCGTCCTCAATATTGAATCTATTTACCCCTGACATACACAAACAACACCAATAACAAAAGTGAAGCACTCTATTGCTAGAGTGAAATCAAAGTTAGTGAAACCAAATATCAAACAGTTAGTGGGTCTAACAAAAAAGACAAAAAAATGCTTAATCTAAACTACCATTCACTTAATCATTGTCAATCGTTTCCAATCCCCGGCAACGGCGCCAAAAACTTGATATGCGAAAATTTAGATTTCACGTACAACCGGCAAGTATACCGGGTCGTATCAAGTAATAAAACTCACTAAGAGTGAGGTCGATCCCACGGAGATTGGTAAATCAAGCAACTTTAGTTAAATGGTATATTTAGTCAAGCAAACATGGTTTTGATTTCATGAGATTTGATTCTTGAATGTAATTGCAGAAAGTTAAATAACAAGGAATTTAAAGAATTAGAACAAGGAAAGAAAATGAAAGTGAATAACTGAAACTTAAAGTGCAAGAAACTTAAATGATATGGAAAATAAACAGCAAGAAAGTAAAGAGTGCAGAATTGTAGAGAGCAGAAAAGTAAATTGCAAGGAATAGAAAACAGAGTGTAAGTGACGGAATGATAAATTGCAGGAAAGTAGAAGGGAATTGGGTAATGGGTATTCAAAGAACTAAAGAGCAAAAGAAATGAGAATGAATGATGGAAAGGATCATTAGGGATCAGAGATGTAAATTCTCATGAATTGATGTTGATCAATGCCTTCTCAATCATGGGTATAGATCCATGGCAAAGTGGGTAATTGAGTCCCAATCTCTTGGTAACTCAATTTCTCTCAACACAACCAATTTCCACTCTCGTGATCTAATTGTTCATGAGAAGAGATGAAGTTTAATTTCTAATCCAAGCTACACAACTTCCAGAATCTCAACCAAGGGAGGTTACATCTCACATACCAACCAAAGTGTATTAATCAAGGAAAACATGAAAGGATGAACTCTAAACTGAATTATGTAGCTCCTTTCTCAAGTTCACCACATAATTCATATAGATTTAATCCTCTCTTAATGGTGATTGAATCTGTGAAGAACAAGAGTTTCCTCTTAGATGAACTACTTGAATTGAGAAGGAAAAGAAAAGTTATCAACCCATTCAAATGAGCAGAGCTCCTCCCCCTAATGAAAATGGGGTTTAGTGAATCATAGCTCTAAATTCAACAACAAATGCAAAAAGTAAACATTCAAATTGAGTAGAGAGGAGTAATGAAGATTGAAGAAGAAGTTCTTAAAAATTGAAATTCAAAAATTGCAAAAGAAAACTAACTTCCTCCCTGCTATGCTTCCCAATTGGGAGTGTAGCACCAAGCAGAGTGAAAAGCTAGTAAAAGTAACTACTATGATGTAAAATGTAAAAGTGTCTAAGAGTCCCCTAAAGTACAAAACTATTCTCTATTTATACTATTCCTAAAACTCCTTGAAATTCTCCTTTTGGGTTAGCAATTTTGGGCCTTGCTCTTGTTGATTTTGCTTCATGAAAGAATTCTTGTCAAACAGAGGCAACAAGGCTCATTTTCACTACTTTGGCCCAATGGCCTGGCGTGTTTGTCAATAACGCCAGCCTTGGTGCACGTTGGCAACGTGCAATGCCTTTTCCTGGGAGTGGGACATGGTGCTTGGGCGTTGTTGCCCAAGTTGTTGCCAAACACTTGCTTGTTCTTCATTCTTACTTCACTTTTTATGCTTGATGTTGCCTGAACTTTGAGCTTCAATCCTTTGCTCCAATATAAACTATTATACATCGTTGGAAAGCTCTTGATGTCTACTTTCCAATGCCACTAAAATCACCTCATTTGGACCTTCCTAGCTCAAGTTATGTTCCATTGAAGAGGGCAAGGTCAGGCTGCCTTGGTTAGGCGTTTTTGCCAAACACGCCACCAATAACGTGCTCAACAACGCCCCTAGCCCAAATTTCTTGGCCTGAGCGTTGTTGCTGAAGTTGCCAAGGAACACACCAGTTCATTTTGGCCCTGGCAACGTGTTCGACCCTCCTCTCTTGGCTCATTCATGCTTCCTTGAATTTCAACCTCATTTCCTTGTTTTTAGAGCCTAAAGATGGCTCTGATTCGAGCTTCCATTTCATGCTTCACTATGGACTATTATATATCATTGGAAAGCTCCGAATGTTAGCTTTCGAACGCGACTAGAAGCACTCAAATTGGATTTCTGTAACTCAAGTTATGCATCCTTGAAGAAGGTGAGGGCAGGTTGTCTTGGTTGGAGTTGTTGGTGAAGTTATTGACAAACACGCCCCAAACAACGCCCAATCCTCCCCTGGCTCAAGTTTTTATCCTTGGCATTGTTGTGGGCGTTGTCAATGAACACGCCACTTCAACTTCAAGGCAACAACGCCTTCGAGCTCTCCTTGGCTCAATTTTTTGGCCTTGCGTTGCTAAGGAACACGCACATGTAACTTCAAGTTAGCAACGCCCAAGATCATTTTCCATAGTCACGTTGCAGGGACCAGCGTTGTTACTGGCATTGTTGATGAACACGCCAGTTCATCCTTCACTCAACAATGCTCTCGAGCCTTCTCTAGGTGTGCCTTGGAGTAGCCAGCGTTGTTGCTGGAGTTGCCAAGGAACACGCCAGCACCAACGTGCTAGTGCCCCTCTGGCGTTGTTGTGGGCGTTGCCAGGGAATACGCCAGTTCACTCCTTGCCTGGCAACGCTCTCGAGCTCCCTCTCTTGCTCTATTTTAAGCTTCCTGGCATTGTCCACAAACACTCCGGAGTTGGCAACGTGCTTCCTCTGTTTCCTTGCCAAGATTGACATATCTTCACATCTTTTTGCTCCAACTTTTGCTCCCTTATCTTCTTTCTTCATCACCTAACATGAACCAAAGAATCTTCCTCAAAGTTTTGCCATCTCATGTAATGAATTTCAAGAGAATCATTCATATCAACTTGTTTATAAACTTCTTAAATCATTTGCATGAATTATACCAAATTTCACCTATTTTTGGTTCATGAATGCATGTAGAGAAAGCTCACAAAATTGCTTGTTTATTCTGGTGATAATAAATGAAATTAAGATAAAACCAACTAAACTAACTAGTTAAGATAACAAAAATGTGGATGCATCAATAAGCAACAGATATGTAAATTTATTATTAATTTTTAATTTTTAAAGAAAAAAATAATTTTTTTCTAATAGTAGAAAAATAAAAAAATCCAACAATATCTTAAAAGTAAAAAAATTGAAAATTTTTAGATTTTTAAAATTAAATTAGTCAACTGTCGGGTGTAGCATTATCCGGTAAAGAACAAAATAACAAAAATATTTTTAAAAAAATAAAAATTTTACAAAAACTAAATTTCTTAATTTTGAATTTTTAAATTATAAGATTAAATTTTTTTATTTAAATTAAAAAAATAAAATAAAGTCCAGCAATATCAAGTAAAAAAAAATCAGTAAATTTATTATTTTTTAATTTTAAAACTGAAAAATAAATTTTTTATAATAGTAGTAAAATAAAAAATTCCAACAATATCCAAAAAATAAAAAAATTTAAAAATTTTAAATTTTTAAATTAATTTATTCTTAATTTGTGAACAAGTGGAGCAAAAAAAGTCAACTGTAGGGTGTACCATTATCCAGTGAATAAAAAAATAAAAAATTATTTTTGAAAAAAATTAAAAATTTCAAAAAACTAATTTTTTATTTTTGAATATTTAAATTTTATGATTAAATTGTTTTATTTAAACTAGAAAAATAAAATAAAGTCAAGCAATATCTAGTAAATAACAGATCTATAAATTTATTATTTTTTTAAATTTTTAAAATAAAAAATAATTTTTTTTCTAGTAGTAAAAAAATAAAAAAATTCCAATAATATGCAAAAAATAAAAAATTGAAAATTTAATATTTTTTAATTACTTTATTCTTAATTTTTGAACAAGTGCAGCGAAAAAAAAGTCAGCTGTACGGTTGTAGCATTATTCGGTGAATAAAAAAATACTTTTAAAAAAATAAAAATTTGAAAAAAATAAATTTTTTATTTTTGAATTTTTAAATTATAAGAATAAACTTTTTTATTTAAATTAGAAAAAATAAAGTCTAACAATATCCAGTAAGTAACAGATATGTAAATTTATTTTTAATTTTTAATTTTTAAAGCAAAGAATAATTTTTTTCTAATAGTAGAAAAATAAAAAATTCCATCAATATGTAAAAAATAAAAATTGAAAATTTTTAGATTTTTAAAATTAATTTATTCAACTGTCAGGTGTAGCATTATCCGGTAAATATAAAGATAACAAAAATATTTTTAAAAAAAATGAAAATTAAAAAAAATAAATTTCTTAATTTTGAATTTTAAATTATAAGATTAAATTTTTTTATTTAAATTAAAAAATAAAATAAAGTCCAGCAATATCAGGTAAACAAAAAAATCAGTAAATTTATTATTTTTTTAATTTTAAAACTGAAAAATAAATTTTTTATAGTAGTAGAAAAATAAAAAATTCCAACAATATCCAAAAACATAAAAAAATTTAAAAATTTTAAATTTTTTGAATTAATTTATTCTTAATTTGTGAACAAGTGGAGCAAAAAAAGTCAACTGTAGGGTTGTACCATTATCCAATGAATAAAAAAACAATATTTTTGAAAAAATAAAAAATTTCAAAAAACTAATTTTTTTATTTTTGAATTTTTAAATTTTATGATTAAATTGATTTATTTAAACTAGAAAAATAAAATAAAGTCAAGCAATATCTAGTAAACAACAGATCTATAAATGTATTATTTTTTTTAAATTTTTAAACGAAAAAAATAATTTTTTTCTATTAGTAAAAAAATAAAAAAATTCCAATAATATCCAAAAAATAAAAAATTGAGAATTTAATATTTTTTAATTACTTTATTCTTAATTTTTGAACAAGTGCAGCGAAAAAAAGTCAACTGTCCGGGTGTAGCATTTTTCGGTGAATAAAAAAATACTTTTAAAAAAATAAAAATTTGAAAAAAATAAATTTTTTAATTTTGGATTTTTAAATTATAAGAATAAACTTTTTTATTTAAATTAAAAAAATAAAGTCTAACAATATCTAGTAAGCAAACGATATGTAAATTTGTTATTAATTTTTAATTTTTAAAGCAAAAATAATTTTTTTCTAATAGTAGAAAAATAAAAAATTCCAACAATATCTAAAAAATAAAAAATTGGAAATTTTTAGATTTTTAAAATTAATTTAGTCAACTGTCAGGTGTAGCATTATCTGGTAAATAAAAAAATAACAAAAATATTTTTAAAATTTAATAAAAAATTTAAATTTCTTAATTTTTAATTTTTAAATTATAAGATTAAATTTTTTTATTTAAATTAAAAAATAAAATAAAGTCCAACAATATCAAGTAAACAAAAAATTAGTAAATTTATTATTTTTTTAATTTTAAAACTGAAAAATAAATTTTTTATAACAGTAGAAAAATGAAAAATTCCAAAAAATAAAAAATTTAAAAATTTCAAATTTTTTAAAGTAATTTATTCTTAATTTGTGATTAAGTGGAGTAAAAAAAGTCAACTGTAGGGTGTACCATTATCCAATGAATAAAAAAAATATTTTTGAAAAAATTAAAAATTTCAAAAAAATAATTTTTTTATTTTTGAATTTTTAAATTTTATGATTAAATTGATTTATTTAAACTAGAAAAATAAAATAAAGTCAAGCAATATCTAGTAAACAATAGATCTATAAATTTATTATTTTTTTTAATTTTTAAACTAAAAAAATAATTTTTTTTCTATTAGTAAAAAAATAAAAATTTCCAATAATATCCAAAAAATAAAAAAATTGAAAATTTAATATTTTTTAATTACTTTATTCTTAATTTTTGAACAAGTGCAGCGAAAAAAAGTCAACTGTCCGGGTGTAGCATTTTTCGGTGAATAAAAAAATACTTTTAAAAAAATAAAAATTTGAAAAAAATAAATTTTTTAATTTTGGATTTTTAAATTATAAGAATAAACTTTTTTATTTAAATTAAAAAAATAAAGTCTAACAATATCTAGTAAGCAAACGATATGTAAATTTGTTATTAATTTTTAATTTTTAAAGCAAAAATAATTTTTTTCTAATAGTAGAAAAATAAAAAATTCCAACAATATCTAAAAAATAAAAAAATTGGAAATTTTTAGATTTTTAAAATTAATTTAGTCAACTGTCAGGTGTAGCATTATCTGGTAAATAAAAAAATAACAAAAATATTTTTAAAATTTAATAAAAAATTTAAATTTCTTAATTTTTAATTTTTAAATTATAAGATTAAATTTTTTTATTTAAATTAAAAAATAAAATAAAGTCCAACAATATCAAGTAAACAAAAAATTAGTAAATTTATTATTTTTTAATTTTAAAACTGAAAAATAAATTTTTTATAACAGTAGAAAAATGAAAAATTCCAAAAAATAAAAAATTTAAAAATTTCAAATTTTTTAAAGTAATTTATTCTTAATTTGTGATTAAGTGGAGTAAAAAAAGTCAACTGTAGGGTGTACCATTATCCAATGAATAAAAAAAATATTTTTGAAAAAATTAAAAATTTCAAAAAAATAATTTTTTTATTTTTGAATTTTTAAATTTTATGATTAAATTGATTTATTTAAACTAGAAAAATAAAATAAAGTCAAGCAATATCTAGTAAACAATAGATCTATAAATTTATTATTTTTTTAATTTTTAAACTAAAAAAATAATTTTTTTTCTATTAGTAAAAAAATAAAAATTTCCAATAATATCCAAAAAATAAAAAAATTGAAAATTTAATATTTTTTAATTACTTTATTCTTAATTTTTGAACAACTGCAGCGAAAAAAAGTCAACTGCCCGGGTGTAGCATTATTCGGTGAATAAAAAATACTTTTAAAAAAATAAAAATTTGAAAAAAATAAATTTTTTATTTTTGAATTTTTAAATTATAAGAATAAACTTTTTTATTTATATTAGAAAAAAAATAAAGTCTACCAATATCCAATAAGCAACAGATATGTAAATTTATTATTAATTTTTAATTTTTATGGAAAAAAGTAAATTTTTTCTAATAGTAGAAAAATAAAAAATTCCATGGATATAAAAAAAATAAAAAATTGAAAATTTTTAGATTTTTAAAATTAATATATTCAACTAACAGGTGTAGCACTATCCGATAAATATAAAGATAACAAAAATATTTTTAAAAAAATAAAAACTAAAAAAACTAAATTTCTTAATTTTGAATTTTTAAATTATAAGATTAAAGTTTTTTATTTAAATTAAAAAAATAAAATAAAGTCCAACAATATCAAGTAAACAAAAAATCAGTAAATTTATTATTTTTTAATTTTACAATAGAAAAATAATTTTTTTATAATAGTAGAAAAATAAAAAATTACAACAATATCCAAAAAATAAAAAATTTAAAAATTTTAAATTTTTTAATTAATTTATTCTTAATTTGTGAACAAGTGGAGCAAAAAAGTCAACTGACTAGTGTACCATTATCCAGTGAATAAAAAAATAAAAAATTATTTTTGAAAAAATTAAGAATTTCAAAAAACTAATTTTTTATTTTTGAATTTTTAAATTTTATGATTAAAATGTTTTATTTAAACTAGAAAAATAAAATAAAGTCAAGCAATATCTAGTAAACAACAGATCAATAAATTTATTATTTTTTTAAATTTTTAAACTAAAAAAATAATTTTTTCCAAGTAGTAAAAAAATAAAAAATTCCAATGATATCCAAAAAAGAAAAAAACTTGAAAATTTAATATTTTTTAATTACTTTATTCTTAATTTTTGAACAAGTGCAGCGAAAAAAAAGTCAACTGTCCGGGTGTTGCATTATTCGGTGAATAAAAAAATACTTTTAAAAAATAAAAATTTGAAAAAATAAATTTTTTATTTTTGAATTTTTAAATTATAAGAATAAACTTTTTTATTTATATTAGAAAAAAATAAAGTCTAACAATATCCAATAAGCAAAAGATATGTAAATTTATTATTAATTTTTAATTTTTAAGGCAAAAAATAATTTTTTTCTAATAGTAGAAAAATAAAAAATTCCATCAATATCAAAAAATAAAAATTGAAAATTTTTAGATTTTTAAAATTAATTTATTCAACTGTCAGGTGTAGCATTATCCGGTAAATATAAAGATAACAAAAATATTTTTAAAAAAATAAAAATTAAAAAAAAAACTAAATTTCTTAATTTTGAATTTTTAAATTATAAGATTAAATTTTTTTATTTAAATTAAAAAAATAAAATAAAGTCCAACAATATCAAGTAAACAAAAAATCAGTAAATTTATTATTTTTTAATTTTAAAACAGAAAAATAAATTTTTTATAATAGTAGAAAAATAAAAAATTACAACAACATCCAAAAATAAAAAAATTTAAAAATTTTAAATTTTTAAATTAATTTATTCTTAATTTGTGAACAAGTGGAGCAAAAAAAGTCAACTGTAGGGTGTACCATTATCAAGTGAATAAAAAAATAAAACATTATTTTTGAAAAAATTAAGAATTTCAAAAAACTAATTTTTTTATTTTTGAATTTTTAAATTTTATGTATAAATTTTTTTTATTTAAACTAGAAAAATAAAATAAAATCAAGCAATATCTAGTAAACAACAGATCAATAAATTTATTATTTTTTTAAATTTTTAAACTAAAAAAATAATTTTTTTCCAGTAGTAAAAAAATAAAAAATTCCATTAATATCCAAAAAATAAAAAATTGAAAATTTAATATTTTTTAATTACTTTATTCTTAATTTTTGAATAAGTGCAGCGAAAAAAAAGTCAACTGTCCGGGTGTAGCATTATTCGGTGAATAAAAAAATACTTTAAAAAAATAAAAATTTGAAAAAAATAATTTTTTTATTTTTAAATTTTTAAATTATAAGAATAAACTTTTTATTTAAATTAGAAAAAAAATAAAGTCTAACAATATCCAGTAAGCAATAGATATGTAAATTCATTATTAATTTTTAATTTTTAAAGCAAAAAACAAATTTTTTTTCTAATAGTAGAAAAATAAAAAATTCCAATAATATCTAAAAAATAAAAAAATTGAAAATTTTTAGATTTTTAAAATTAATTTAGTCAACTGTCAGGTGTAGCATTATACAGTAAATAAAAAATAAGAAAAATATTTTAAAAAAATAAAAATTTAAAAAAAAACTAAATTTCTTAATTTTGAATTTTGAAATTATAAGATTAAATTTTTTTATTTAAATTAAAAAAATAAAATAAAGGCCAGCAAAATCAAGTAAACAAAAAATCAGTAAATTTATTATTTTTTTATTTTTAAAACTGAAAAATAAATTTTTGATAATAGTAGAAAAATTAAAAATTCCAGAAATATCCAAAAAAATAAAAAATTTAAAATTTTTAAATTTTTTGAATTAATTTATTCTTAATTTGTGAACAAGTGGAGCAAAAAAAGTCAACTGTAGGGTGTACCATTATCCAGTGAATAAAAAAATAAAAAATTATTTTTGAAAAAAATTAAAAATTTCAAAAAACTAATTTTTTATTTTTGAATATTTAAATTTTATGATTAAATTGTTTTATTTAAACTAGAAAAATAAAATAAAGTCAAGCAATATCTAGTAAATAACAGATCTATAAATTTATTATTTTATTATATTTTTAAACTAAAAAAATAATTTTTTTTCTATTAGTAAAAAAATAAAAAATTCCAAAAATATCCAAAAAATAAAAAATTGAAAATTTAATATTTTTTAATTACTTTATTCTTAATTTTTGAACAACTGCAGCGAAAAAAATCAACTGTCCGGGTGTAGCATTATTCGGTGAATAAAAAAATACTTTTAAAAAAATAAAAATTTGAAAAAAATAAATTTATTAATTTTGAATTTTTAAATTATAAGAATAAACTTTTTTATTTAAATTAGAAAAAAATTAAAGTCTAACAATATCCAGTAAGCAACAGATATGTAAATTTATTATTAATTTTTAATTTTTAAAGCAAAAAATAAATTTTTTCTAATAGTAGAAAAATAGACAATTCCACCAATATCTAAAAAATAAAAAATTGAAAAGTTTTAGATTTATAAAATTAATTTATTCAACTGTCAGGTGTAGCATTATCCGGTAAATATAAAGATAACAAAAATATTTTTAAAAAATAAAAATTAAAAAAAAAACTAAATTTCTTAATTTTGAATTTTTAAAATATAAGATTAAATTTTTTATTTAAATTAAAAAATAAAATAAAGTCCAACAACATCAACTAAACAAAAAATCAGTAAATTTATTATTTTTTTAATTTTAAAACTGAAAAATAAATTTTTTATAATAGTAGAAAAATAAAAAATTACAAAAATATCCAAAAAAAATTTAAAAATTTTAAATTTTTAAATTAATTTATTCTTAATTAGTGAACAATTGGAGCAAAAAAAGTCAACTGTAGGGTGTACCATTATCCAGTGAATAAAAAAATAAAAAATTATTTTTGAAAAAATTAAGAATTTCAAAAAATTAATTTTTTTATTTTTGAATTTTTAAATTTTATGATTAAATTTATTTATTTAAACTAGAAAAATAAAATGAAGTCAAGCAATATCTAGTAAATAGCAGATCTATAAATTTATTATTTTTTATTTTTAAACTAAAAAAATAATTTTTTTCTAGTAGTAAAAAAATAAAAAATTCCAATAATATCCAAAAAATAAAAAATTGAAAATTTAATATTTTTTAATTACTTTAATCTTAATTTTTGAACAAGTGTATCGAAAACAAAAGTCAACTGTCCGGGTGTAGCATTATTCGGTGAATAAAAAATACTTTTAAAAAAATAAAAATTTGAAAAAAATAAATTTTTTATTTTTGAATTTTTAAATTATAAGAATAAACTTTTTTATTTAAATTAGAAAAAAATAAAGTCTAACAATATCCAATAAGCAACAGATCTGAAAATTTATTATTAATTTTTAAATTTTAAAGCAAAAAATAAAATTTTTTTCTAATAGTAGAAAAATAAAAAATTCCAACAATATCTAAAAAATAAAAAATTGAAAATTTTTAGATTTTTAAAATTAATTTAGTCAACTGTCGGGTGTAGCATTATCCGGTAAATAAATAAATAACAAAAATATTTCTAAAAAATAAAAATTAAAAAAAAATTAAATTTCTTGATTTTGAATTTTTAAATTATATGAATAAATTCTTTTATTTAAATTAAAAAAATAAAATAAAATCCAGGAATATCAAGTAAACAAAAAATCAGTAAATTTATTATTTTTTAATTTTAAAATTAAAAAACAATTTTTTTTATAATAGTAGAGAAATGAAAATTTCCAACAATATCCAAAAAATAAAAAATTTAAAAATTTTAAATTTTTTAAATTAATTTATTCTTAATTTGTGATCAAGTGGAGCAAAAAAAGTCAACTGTAGGGTGTACCATTATCCAGTGAATAAAAAAATAAAAAATTATTTTTGAAAAAATAAAAAAAATTTAAAAAATTTTTAATTTTTTAAATTAATTTATTCTTAATTTGTGAACAAGTGGAGCAAAAAAAGTAAACTGTAGGGTGTACCATTATCCAGCGAATAAAAATAATAAAAAATATTTTTGAAAAAATTAAAAATTTCAAAAAACTAATTTTTTATTTTTGAATTTTTAAATTTTATGATTAAATTGTTTTATTTAAACTAGAAAAATAAAATAAGGTCATGCAATATCTAGTAAATAATAGATCTATAAATTTATTATTTTTTTAAATTTTTAAACTAAGAAAATAATTTTTTTGTAGTAGTAAAAAAATAAAAAATTCCAATAATATCTAAATAATAAAAAAATTGAAAATTTTAGATTTTTTAATTACTTTATTCTTAATTTTTGAACAAGTGCAGCGAAAAAAAAGTCAACTATCCGGGTGTAGCATTATCGGTGAATAAAAAAATACTTTTAAAAAAATAAAAATTTGAAAAACATAATTTTTTTATTTTTGAATTTTTAAATTATAAGAATAAACTTTTTTATTTAAATTAGAAAAAAATAAAGTGTAACAATATCCAGTAAGCAACAGATATGTAAATTTATTATTAATTTTTAAATTTTAAAGCAAAAAATAATTTTTTTTTCTAATAGTAGAAAAATTAAAAAATTCCAACAATATCTAAAAAATAAAAAATTGAAAATTTTTAGATTTTTAAAATTAATTTAGTCAACTGTCGGGTGTAGCATTATCCGATAAATAAAAAAATAACAAAAATATTTAAAAAAAAAACTAAATTCCTTAATTTTGAATTTTTAAATTATAAGATTAAATTTTTTTATTTCAATTAAAAATAAATTTTTTATAATAGTATAAAAATGAAAAATTCCAAATTTATCGAAAAAATAAAAAAATTTTAAATTTTAAATTTTTAAATTAATTTATTCTTAATTTGTGAACAAGTGGAGCAAAAAAAGTAAACTGTAGGGTGTACCATTATCCAGCGAATAAAAATAATAAAAAATATTTTTGAAAAAATTAAAAATTTCAAAAAACTAATTTTTTATTTTTGAATTTTTAAATTTTATGATTAAATTGTTTTATTTAAACTAGAAAAATAAAATAAGGTCATGCAATATCTAGTAAATAATAGATCTATAAATTTATTATTTTTTTAAATTTTTAAACTAAGAAAATAATTTTTTTGTAGTAGTAAAAAAATAAAAAATTCCAATAATATCTAAATAATAAAAAAATTGAAAATTTTAGATTTTTTAATTACTTTATTCTTAATTTTTGAACAAGTGCAGCGAAAAAAAAGTCAACTATCCGGGTGTAGCATTATTCGGTGAATAAAAAAATACTTTTAAAAAAATAAAAATTTGAAAAAAATAAATTTTTTATTTTTGAATTTTTAAAATATAAGAATAAACTTTTTTATTTAAATTAGAAAAAAATAAAGTGTAACAATATCCAGTAAGCAACAGATATGTAAATTTATTATTAATTTTTAAATTTTAAAGCAAAAAATAAATTTTTTTTCTAATAGTAGAAAAATTAAAAAATTCCAACAATATCTAAAAAATAAAAAATTGAAAATTTTTAGATTTTTAAAATTAATTTAGTCAACTGTCGGGTGTAGCATTATCCGATAAATAAAAAAATAACAAAAATATTTAAAAAAAAAAACTAAATTCCTTATTTTTGAATTTTTAAATTATAAGATTAAATGTTTTTATTTCAATTAAAAATAAATTTTTTATAATAGTATAAAAATGAAAATTTCCAAATTTATCGAAAAAATAAAAAAATTTTAAATTTTAAATTTTTAAATTAATTTATTCTTAATTTGTGAACAAGTGGAGCAAAAAAAGTCAACTGTATGGTGTATCATTATCTAGTGAATAAGAAAATAAAAAAATATTTTTGAAAAATTTAAAAATTTCAAAAAACTAATTTTTTTATTTTTGAATTTTTAAATTTTATGATTAAATTGTTTAATTTAAATTAGAAAAATAAAATAAAGTCAAGCAATATCTAGTAAACAACAGATCTATAAATTTATTACTTTTTTAAATTTTAAAACTAAAAAAATAATTTTTTCTAGTAGTAAAAAAATAAAAAATTCCAATATTATCCAAAAAATAAAAAAACTGAAAATTTAATATTTTTAATTACTTTATTCTTAATTTTTGAAGAAGTGCAGCGAAAAAAAGTCAACTATCCGGGTGTAGCATTATTCGGTGAATAAAAAATACTTTTAAAAAATAAAAAGTTGAAAAAAATAAATTTTTTATTTTTGAATTTTTAAATTATACGAAAAAATTTTTTATTTAAATTTGAAAAAAAAATAAAGTCTAACAATATCCAGTAAGCAACAGATATGTAAATTTATTATTAATTTTTAATTTTTAAAGCAAAAAATAAATTTTTTTCTAATAGTAGAAAAATAAAAATTTCGAACAATATCTAAAAAATAAAAAATTGAAAATTTTTAGGTTTTTAAAATTAATTTAGTCAATTGTCGGGTGTAGCATTATCCAGTAAATAAAAAAATAAAAAAATATTTCTAAAAAATAAAAATTAAAAAAAAAACTAAATTTCTTAATTTTGAATTTTTAAATTATATGATTAAATTATTTTATTTAAATTAAAAAAATAAAATAAAGTCCAGCAATATCAAGTAAACAAAAAATCAGTAAATTTATTATTTTTTAATTTTAAAACAAAAAAATAATTTTTTTATAATAGTATATAAATGAAAAATCCCAAAAATATCCAAAAAATAAAAAAATTTTAAATTTTAAATTTTTTAAATTAATTTATTCTTAATTTGTGAACATGTGGAGCAAAAAACGTCAACTGTATGGTGTACCATTATCCAGGGAATAAAAAAATAAAAAAATATTTTTGAAAAATTTAAAAATTTCAAAAAACTAATTTTTTTATTTTTAAATTTTATTATTAAATTGTTTTATTTAAACTAGAAAAATAAAATAAAGTCAAGCAATATCTAGTAAACAACAGATCTATAAATTTATTACTTTTTTAAATTTTAAAACTAAAAAAATAATTTTTTTCTAGTAGTAAAAAAATAAAAAATTCCAATATTATCCAAAAAATAAAAAAACTGAAAATTTAATATTTTTAATTACTTTATTCTTAATTTTTGAAGAAGTGCAGCGAAAAAAAAGTCAACTATCCGGGTGTAGCATTATTCGGTGAATAAAAAATACTTTTAAAAAATAAAAAAGTTGAAAAAAATAAATTTTTTATTTTTGAATTTTTAAATTGTACAAAAAAAAATTTTTATTTAAATTTGAAAAAAATAAAGTCTAACAATATCCAGTAAGCAACAGATATGTAAATTTATTATTAATTTTTAATTTTTAAAGCAAAAAATAAATTTTTTTTCTAATAGTAGAAAAATAAAAAATTCGAACAATATCTAAAAAATAAAAAATTGAAAATTTTTAGGTTTTTAAAATTAATTTAGTCAACTGTCGGGTGTAGCATTATCCAGTAAATAAAAAAATAATAAAAATATTTCTAAAAAATAAAAATTAAAAAAAAAACTAAATTTCTTAATTTTGAATTTTTAAATTATATGATTGAATTATTTTATTTAAATTAAAAAAATAAAATAAAGTCCAGCAATATCAAGTAAACAAAAAATCAGTAAATTTATTATTTTTTAAATTTTAAAACAAAAAAATAATTTTTTTATAATAGTATAAAAATGAAAAATCCCAAAAATATCCAAAAAATAAAAAAAATTTAAATTTTAAATTTTTTAAATTAATTTATTCTTAATTTGTGAACATGTGGAGCAAAAAAAGTCAACTGTATGGTGTACCATTATCCAGGGAATAAAAAAATAAAAAAATATTTTTGAAAAATTTAAAAATTTCAAAAAACTAATTTTTTATTTTTGAATTTTTAAATTTTATGATTAAATTGTTTAATTGAAGCTAGAAAAATAAAATAAAGTCAAGCAATATATAGTAAACAACAGGTCTATAAATTTATTATTTTTTTAAAGTTTAAAACTAAAAAATAATTTTTTTCTAGTAGTAAAAAAATAAAAAATTCCAATATTATCCAAAAAATAAAAAAACTAAAAATTTAATATTTTTAATTACTTTATTCTTAATTTTTGAACAAGTGCAGCGAAAAAAAAAGTCAACTATCCGGGTGTAGCATTATTCGGTGAATAAAAAAATACTTTTAAAAAATAAAAAGTTGAAAAAAATAAATTTTTTATTTTTGAATTTTTAAATTATAAGAATAAAATTTTTTATTTAAATTTGAAAAAAAATAAAGTCTAACAATATCCAGTAAGCAACAGATATGTAAATTTATTATTAATTTTTAATTTTTAAAGCAAAAAATAAATTTTTTCTAATAGTAGAAAAATAAAAAATTTGAACAATATCTAAAAAATAAAAAATTGAAAATTTTTAGATTTTTAAAATAAATTTTTTATTTTTGAATTTTTAAATTATAAGAATAAACTTTTTTAGTTAAATTTAAAAAAATAAAAAAGTCTAACAATATCCAGCAAGTAACAGATATGTAAATTTATTATTAATTTTTAATTTTTAAAGCAAAAAATAAATTTTTTTCTAATAGTAGAAAAATAAAAAATTTCAATAATATCTAAAAAATAAAAAATTGAAAATTTTTAGATTTTTAAAATTAATTTAGTCAACTGTCAGGTGTAGTATTATCCGATAAATAAAAAAATAACGAAAATATTTTTAAAAAAACTAAATTTCTTAATTTTGAATTTTTAAATTATAAGATTAAATTTTTTTATTTAAATTAAAAAAATGAAATAAAGTCCAGCAATATCAAGTAAACAAAAAATCATTAAATTTATTATTTTTTTAATTTTAAATTAAAAAATAATTTTTTTATAATAGTACAAAAATGAAAAATTCAAACAGTATCCAAAAAATAAAAAATTTAAAAATTTCAAATTTTTTAAATTAATTTATTCTTAATTTGTGAACAAGTGGAGCAAAAAAAGTCAACTGTAGGGTGTAGCATTATCCATTGAAGAAAAAATAAAAAATATTTTTGAAAAAATAAAAAATTTCAAAATAATAATTTTTTTATTTTTGAATTTTTAAATTTTAGGATTAAATTGTTTTATTTAAACTAGAAAAATAAAATAAAGTCAACAATATCTTGTAAACAACAGATCTATAAATTTATTAGTTTTTTAAATTTTTTAACTAAAAAAATAATTTTTTTTCTAGTAGTAAAAAAATAAAAAATTCCAATAATATCCAAAAAATAAAGAAATTGAAAATTTAATATTTTTTAGTTACTTTATTCTTAATTTTTGAACAAGTGCAGCGATAAAAATGTCAATTGTCCGGGTGTAGCATTAATCGGTGAATAAAAAAATACTTTTAAAAAAATAAAAATTTGAAAAAATAAAATTTTTTATGAATTTTTAAATTATAAGAATAAACTTTTTTATTTAAATTAGAGAAAAAAATAAAGTCTAACAATATCCAATAAGCAACAGATATGTAAAATTATTATTAATTTTTAATTTTTAAAGCAAAAAATAATTTTTTTTCTAGTAGTAGAAAAATAAAAAATTCCAACAATATCTAAAAAATAAAAAAATTAAAAATTTTTAGATTTTTAAAATTAATTTATTTTGAATTTGTGAACAAGTGCAGCAAAAAATAGTCAATTATCTGGGTGTAGCATTATCCGATGAATAAAAAAATAAAAAAAATATTTTTAGAAAAATTAAAAATTAAAAAAATTTCTATTTTTAAATTTTTAAATTATAAGATTAAATTTTTTTTATTTAAAATAGAAAAATAAAATAAAGTCCAACAATATCTAGTAAACAACAGATTTATAAATTTATTGTTATTTTTTAATTTTTAAAGCAAAAGAATAAATTTTTTTCTTTTAGTAGAAAAATAAAAAATTCCAACAATATCTAAAAAATAAAAAAATGGAAAAGTTTTAAATTTTTAAAATTAATTTAGTCAATTGTCTGGGTGTAGCATTATATGGTGAATAAAAAAAATATTTTTAAAAAAATTAAAAATTTTAAAAAACTAATTTTCTTATTTTTTTAATTTTCTTATTATAAGATTAATTTTTTTATTTAAATTAGAAAAATAAAATAAAGTCCAGCAATATCTAGTAAACAATAGATTTGTAAATTTATTATTTTTTAATTTTTAAAGTAACTTTTTTTTATAATAGTAGAAAAATGAAAAATTCCAAAAATATACAAAAAATAAAAAATTGAAATATTTTAATTTTTTAAATTAATTTATTCTTAATTTGTGAACAAGTGCAGGTAAAAAAAATCAATTGTTTGGGTGTAGCATTATTTGGAGAATAAAAAAATAACTAAATATTTTTAAAAAATTAAAAACTTTAAAAAGCTCATTTTTATTTTTGAATTTTTAAATTATATGATTAAATTTTTTATTTATATTAGAAAAATAAAATAAAGTCCAGCAATATTTAGTAAACAACAGATGTGTAAATTTATTATTTTTTTAATTTTTAAGCTAAAAAAATAATTTTTTTCTAGTAGTAGAAAAATAAAAAATTCCAATAATATTTAAAAAATAAAAAATTGAAAATTGTATACATTTTAAAAATTTTTAATTCTTAATTTATGAACAAGTGCAACAAAAAAGAGTTAATTGTCTAGGTGTAGCATTATCTGGTGATTAAAAAATAAAAAGTTTTCAAAATTAAATTTTTTATTTTTTAATTTTTAAATTATAAGATTAAATTTTTTTATATAAATTAAAAAAATAAAATAATGTCCAGTAATATCTAGTAAACAACAGATCTGTAAATTTGTTATTTTTTTAATTTTAAACTAAAAGAATAAATTCTTTTCTAATAGTAGAAAAATAAAAAAATAAAAAAATATCTAAAAAATAAAAAAATTGAAAAGTTTTAAATTTTTAAAATTAATTTATTCTTAATTTGTGAACAAGTGCAGCAAAAAAAAAGTCGAGTGTCTGGGTGTAGCCTTATCGGGTGAATAAAAAATTGAAAAAATATTTTTAGAAAAATTTAAAATTAAAAACTAAACTAAATTTTTTATTTTTGAGTTTTTAAATTATATGGTTAAATATTTTATTTAAATTAGAAAAATAAAATAATATCCACCAATATCTAGTAAAGAAGAGATCGGTAAAAAACAGATTTGTAAATTTATTATTATTTTTTAATTTTCAAACCAAAAAAATAATTTTTTTTTCTAATAGTAAAAAAATAAAATAATTCCAACAATATCTAAAAAATAAAAAATTGAAAATTTTAAATTTTTTAAATTATTTTATTCTTAATTTGTTAACAAGTGCAATGTAAAACCTTGTCAATTAACGCATAATTAACCCACAAATTAAAATTTATTCTAGAAAATTAGAAATGTGATTTTTATAGTTTAATATGATAGAGAAAATTAAAATGAGATTTTTGACACTAATTTTAAAGAAATTGGCCCAAGATTCGGCCAAACGGACCGAACCGGTTGAACCGGTGAAAGGAGAAAAATGTCGATAAAGATTTTCACAAAAATATTACATTGCAAGTATAGTTCTAAACCGACAATTAAACCTCAATCAAAGTTTAGATCATTTGTCACAAATACAAACCCAATAAAATTAACCGAAGTATTCAAACATCGGGTCGTCTCTCAAGGAATTGCTGGGAAGTATGTTTATTATTGGCTATGGAAAAGTATATTTTTGGGTTTTGTAATAAGAAACAAGAAAGTAAAATGGCAAGAAAATAAACTAATAACTAAGAAAGCTCTTAGCAAGGATTGATAATTAGAAGTCCTATCCTTATTATCATCGTCAATTGTGATGGTAAATGTGAATTGCCTTCACTTAGTTAACCTCTAACCAATAGAGGAAGGTCAAGTGCATACAATTTAGGGATGGTAATACCACCCGAACCTGCGAGTACCCACCCCGTCCCTACCCTCTCAGGGCGGTTAATTACCCGCTCCGCACCGGGCGGGTTTTTAGCGGGGTGAGTTCTTAGGAGGGGTGGGGTGGGGTTGGGTTTAGGTAATACCCGCCCCTACCCGCCCTGATATATATATAATATATATAATTTTAATATAAAATATGTATAATAATAGTAAAATAATTAGTAAATGATTAATAATATTGTATCATATTTAAATTTTTACTTTAATTTATGTTATGTATGTGATGATGGTTATATAAATTTTAAAATTTAATTTTATTTATTGGATTTTAATAATTATAGGAGCGGATAGGGGCAGGGAGGGTACCCGCAGGGGCGGGTTCAACGTTTTACTACCCGGGGGTAGAGGTGGGGCGGGTTCTATGCGGGCTGTTGTATGGCGGGGCGGGGTCGGGTAGAGCAAAAACGCGCCCCTACCCGCCTCGTTGCCACCCTAAAGTATACCATGAAATAGTAGTGCATCAAATCTCCCCACACTTAAACGTTATCATGTCCTCATGCTAAGCTCAAGAGAAGCTATAAAGGAGGTGAAGAGGAATGGTAGAATTTATGAAATACAAGATATCTATATGAATGCCACTAAATGCAAAATGCTTTTACCTACTTGGTTAAAAGTAAATCAATCTCCAAGAAAAAATATAAACTGAATTCCACTAAATCAAATCTCAAAATAAGGTACAAGTAGACTTGCAAGAAGAAAGCTCGTAAAAGCCGGGACCAAAGAATCGAGCATCGAACCCCCCCTAGAAGTGTATACACTCTAATCACTCTAGTGTTTGAAGGTCGATTCTCTCAGCTCTCTACTAATCTTTCCTTCTATGGCTTGCTCTTCTTCTACCAATCAACAAAAATTTAATGCACAAATACACATATCAAGAGGTCTTTTAAGGGTTGTAATAGGGTTAGGGTCAAGGTAGGATTGTATTTGGTCAAGTGGACTAAAATATGAATCCTTGATTAACCTAAACTTCCCACCTAACTTAAGACAATCCATGTAATTAGAATACAAAATCTAATGACAAACCACTATTTTATGATATATTTTGGACTAAATTGAGTGGGTTTTGTCAACTATTCTCACACTTATTCATGTAAATTGCATGTTTTTCATTTCCTTCCTAATTTTATGCTATGATTGAAAACATGCTTCCTAGGCCTTAAAAGTGTTGAATCTTAATTCTCCTTGTTACTATTCGATGCCGTGATGTGTTTGTGAAGTGTTTTCAGGTTTACAGGGCAAGAATGGCTTAAAGGATGAAGATGAGGCATGTCAAAGTGGAAGGAACACAAGAAACTAAAGAATTAAGAAGTCATGAGTGACGCGCACACATGACTGATGCGTGCGCGTGATTTGAAGCGTCTTACAGCGACACGTACGCGTGACTAACGCCTACCCGTGACCAGCGCAGAATTTCAGTGGCGCGCACGTGTGGGCGACGCGTACGCGTGACAGAGCGTCACGTGCTGCACTTAACAGAACTCACTGGGGGCGATTTCTGGGCTGATTTGGACCCAATTTCAAGCCCGAAAACACAGATTAAAGGCAGGGGTGAAGCTGAGACTGGACACGCTTCAATTTTTATTTTTAGTTTAGTTTTAGTTTTGAATTCTCGAGAGGGAAACACTTACTTTTTTCTAGGGTTTTGATTTCTTAGTTTTGCTTTTGAATTGGATTCGAGAGAGTTGCTGCTACCTTCAATTGGAGTCATTATTCTTACAGTTTTCTTCCCTATTACTTCTATTGCTTTTGTTTTTCCATTTAATTACCTTGAATTCATGTTTGGATTTTGTTACTTTTGGATTTTATTAATGTAATGAATTATTTTTATGTTTAATTTTAGTATGTGTTTGATCATTGTTAATTATTATTCGTGCCATTTTTAATTTGATTAATTTCTCAGAATTACCATGTCTTTTATTTACTCCTATTATATATTTATGAAAATGGCATTCATGTTAAGGACTTAAAGCTCTCAACTTGGCTTAGGAGTTGATTAATTGGGATCCCTTGAGTTGTGATACTCAAGTAGTGATATGTAATTGGGAGTTGCTGGCTAACTCAACTTTCACCAACACTAGTCTTTCCTTATGATGTGACTAGGACTTGCGAATCAGAATTAGTACGACCACTTGACTTTCCTTAATTTGTCAGAGGATAACTAAGTGGATGTAATGAACATTTACTATCATACTTGGGAAAGACAACAAGGATAGAAACTCAAATTAATCTCCCCTAACCAAGGCCTTTTATTTTAAATATGTAACACCTCTTGTTATTATTCATTGCTTTAATTCCTAGACATTTATTTTTCTGTTCTCAATTTAAAAAACATTCAGGAAATTCCTAACCAATAATTTGCATCTTGTGTCAACTCTTTGGGAAACGACCTGGGATTCTACTCCCGTTATTCATTTTTAATTGTGACATATTCTAAATTGATAGTGGAATTTTCGTCGGTTAAGACTGTACTTGCAACGCTATTTTTATCAGAGATTCTTAACCGGCATTTTTCCACCCATCAATTTTTGGTGCCGTTGCCGGGGAGTTACATATGTATGCTAATTTATTTGATTGGTGTAAATATATTTATATTTACATAATTGTATTTTTTATTTTTATTTTTGTGTTTTTTGTTTGTTAGTAGTATTTATTATTTAATTTTCTTAGTATATTTTATTACCATGAGCTTTATGTTTCTTTCATTGAATGACGCGTTCATTACCGGATCCGAACTTAGCCGCATTAGATCCTAAAATTGAAAAGACCATTTCACGTATTCGGCGAGCTCAGTGTCAGTTAGCCTCTGAAGGTGGTGAAGGGGTTTCGCCTGATTCACCAGTCTTATCTGAGGTTGAGTCTGAAGTGTTATTTGAGGAAGAAACTAACTCCTCTCCTACTAATTCCATTGACGTTATCTTTTGTTGATTTAGGTGCAAATACTATGGCAGCTCCAAGGAGAATTACTCTCAAGGAAGCGGGAGCTCCGGATTTTACACTACAACCATATCAAGTGTGTCATCTGAATTTGACTGCTAATTTTGAACTGAAGACCGCATTGATAAATCTACTTCCTAAATTCCATGGTTTACCTGCTCAAGAGCCTATCAAGCATCTTAGCGATTTTCAGACAACTTGTTCAATTACTAGGCGGCATGGTGCGGACGAGACTGCCGTGTGGTTATATGCCTTCCCATTTTCTCTTGAGGAAAAGGCAAAGGATTGGTTCTACACTCAACTCAAAGTTGTGGTTACTAATTAGGATTTGCTCATAAGGGAATTCTTGGACAAGTTTTTTCCAGCAGAGGTTACAGATAGATTGAGGAAGGAAATTTCCTGCATCATTCACGGTGAATCAGAGACTCTCTATGAGTATTGGAAATGCTTCAGGAATCTCCTTGACTCGTGTCCCCATCACAAGATTGACCAGTTGGTATTAATTAGCTACTTCTGCCAAGGCATGAAGCCTCAAGACAAGACTCTCTTGGATGCTACGAGTAATGGTTCTTTGACAAAGTACAAGACGGTGACAGAGGCATGGCAACTCATCACCAATCTAGCTGACTCAACCTGATATGCAGGGCAAAGGAATAATCATCCCAAGGCTATTGCGGAAGTTTCTTTCAATAGTGAGACTGCGACTCTCACCGAGACTTTGGGAGAGATGACCAACATACTCAAGCAACTCCAACTCAATCAACAATAACCTCCGCCTTCTCCACAATAACAATGTCAACAGTTAGTCCCTCAGAGAGTATGTGGGATTTGCGCTTGCTATTCCCACTATATTGATGAATGTCTACAACTCCAAGAGGATAACACCTTGGCGGCTACCAATGCTTACTATAACCGTCCGAATCAAGAGTACTATCAACAAGGCGGTAACTATAATCAAGGTGGTAACTACAATCAAGGTTGGAAGAACAACCCCAACTAAGGATGGAGAGACAATTCCAACCAAGGATGGAGAGACAACCACAACCAAGGAGGCAAAGACAATGGTAGAAATCAAAGGTGGAATAATAACTATCAACAAAACTGGTATCAACAAAACCCTCCTTACCAACAACAAAACCAAGGCCAAAGTTACCGAACACCTTAACTCAACCAACCACAAGCCCCCCAAATCACATACCCTCCTCATTCCTCCAACCAAGATGAAACACTCCGTTCTATTCTCCAAGGACAAAAAGAGCTTCAAACTTCACTTACCTCGAGCCTCACCGGTCTTACCTCCACTCTACAAGTCTTTATATCCCGTATGGAACCACCCTCTTCCTCCACTACTCAACCCTCAAGCTCTAGTGCACTCCCTTCTCAACTTTTACCTAACCCCAAGGGTAAAATCAATGCCATCACTTTGAGGTCTGGAACTACATTGCAAGGGAGGAGTCTCACGGAGCCAAGCTCAAATGAAGCCACTCAAGATAAAGAGGTTGTTGAAGTAGAAGATGTGGAAGACGAAGATGATGTACAAGAGGCGGTTGAAGAAGAAGTTGCTCAACCAAGGGATGGAGTATCTAAGGAAGACGATGTTATGAAAGAGGCCATTCCCACTCCTTTTCCACACCTTGCTAGGAGAACTAAAAAGCAAGTGGAGCTAGATCCCAAGATGGTGGAGATCTTCAAAAAGGTTAAGGTAACTATTCCCCTTTTTGATGCTATTCGCCAAGTTCCTAAGTATGCTAAATTTCTAAAGGATTTGTGCATGAATAAGGAAAAGATCCATGATTTAGAAACTATTCCCTTGGGTAGCTCAATTTCTGCTTTGATGGGTGCTATACCGGAGAAATGCGGTGATCTCGGTCCTTGTATGTTTACTTACACTATAGGGGGTGTACAGTTTGTTGACTGCATGTATGATTTAGGAGCATGTGTTAGTATTATGCCATTATCTGTATATGATGCTTTGAGGCTTCCATCGTTGAAAAGGTCGGCAGCACGTTTTGTTTTGGCAGATAAGAGCATAATCTCAGTGGTTGGCATTGCGGAAGACGTCTTGGTGAGCATTAAGGGGTTGACTTTTCCTATTAACTTCTACATTCTAGAGATGCCCCCTAATGACTCAGAAAGACCTTCATCTATCTTGCTTGGGAGGCCATTTTTGAAGACTTCTCGGTTTAAATTGGATGTCTTTTCGAGTACCTATTCTTTTGAGATGGATGGAAGAGCGGTGAGCTTCAACCTTGATGAAGCTATGAAGCACCCACCGGAAGACCAATCTATCTTCCAGTGTGACATTATTGATGAGAATGTGGCTGAAGTTCACCAAGAGGCAGTTGATGAGAAGAACATGGCTCAAGGTGCAAGTGTGGAGAAGCCCTCTGAGTATACTGAAGACACCTTGCCACCTCCAATGGTTCCGAATGAACAAGTGCCAAGCCATGAGCTGAAAATAGAGTTGAAGCCCCTTCCACCTCACCTCAAGTATGCTTATCTTGAAGACAATCGGAAGCTTCCAGTGATTATTGCAAAGGAACTTACTTCCCAATAAGAGGAGCGACTGCTTAGTGTACTGAGAAGAAACAAGAAAGCTATTGGGTGGAGTTTGGCAGACATAGTAGGTATAATCCCTCAAGTCTGTGAGCACCGAATTTTTCTAGAGGAGGGAGCGAGGCCTATCCATCAATCTCAAAGGCGGTTGAACCCCACAATTCTGGAAGTTATGAAGAAGGAAGTGACCCGACTGCTTGAAGCCGACATTATCTATCCAATCTCGGATAGTGAGTGGGTTAGTCCAGTACAAGTGGTTCAGAAGAGGTCTGGTGTCACAACAGTGAAGAATGAGAATGGGAAACTCATGGCTACAAGAGTGTAGAATTCCTGGAGGGTGTGCATTGACTACAGGCGCTTGAACTTGGCCACTCGGAAGGATCACTACCCACTACCTTTCATCGATCAAATGCTTGATCGTCTGTTAGGTTTCTACTGGCATTTTATCAAGGACTTCAGTAAGGTTGCACTACCTCTGTCCTGTCTGCTGCAGAAGGACATAGAGTTTGACTTGAGTGAGGACTGCATGGAAGTATTTAACAAGCTGAAGATTGCCGTGACCCAAGCTCCTATTGTGAGAGGGCCTGATTGGAGTAGGCTGTTCGAGATCATGTGTGACGCATCTAATTATGCAGTAGGAACGGCACTAGCTCAACGCGAAGGTAAGGACCCTTATATTATTGCTTATGCTTCTAAAACTTTAGATGGTGCCCAGTCTAATTATACTACCACCGAAAAAGAACTTTTAGCTATTGTTTTTGCTTTGGATAAATTCCGAGCTTATTTACTTGGAACTAAGGTGGTAGTATATTCAGACCATGCAGCTTTGAAATACTTGTTAGCTAAGAAAGAGTCTAAACCAAGGTTAATCCGTTGGATATTGTTATTGCAAGAGTTTGACTTAGAGATCAAAGATAGGAGTGGTTCCCAAAATTTTGTGGCAGACCACTTGAGTCGCCTGGAACATATTAAAAGTGAATCCACTCCTATCAATGATGCATTTCCACTTGATAGCTTGCAAGCAATATCTGAGGTGGTTCCTTGGTACGCACTCATAGCTAATTATTTGGTTAGTCGTACCTTTCCTCCTAATTTTTCTAAGCATCAAAAGGACAAGCTCAAGAGCGAGTCCAAGTATTATATATGGGATGACCCATATTTATGGAGATGTGGTGCTAAACAAATAATTAGAAGGCGTGTTCCACAATCCGAAATCCAGTCTATATTAGAGGCCTGCCACTCTTCTGAGAGCGGTGGACACTTTGGTCCTCAAAGAACTACAAGAAAAATTTTAGATTGCGGATTTTGGTGGCCCACACTTTTTAAGGATGCTAGTATTTTCTGTGACTCTTGCCACCAATGCCAAAGGTTTGGAAATATATCAAAGAGGGATGAGATGCCCTAACAACTAATGTTGTTTTGTAAAATTTTTTATGTTTAGGTATTGACTTCATGGGTCCATTCCCAAACTCGAATGGTTTCTTATACATTTTGTTAGCTGTTGATTATGTTTCTAAATGGGTGGAAGTAATTCTTACACGTATTGATGATGCTAACATGGTTGTTTCTTTTGTTAGGAATAATATTATTTGTTGCTTTGGATCAACACGAGCAATCGTGAGTGATCAAGGCTCTCATTTTTTTAATAGAAGAATGACAGATTTGTTGAAAAAACATGGGATCATTCACAAGGTGGCGATGGCTTACCATCCCCAAACAAATGGCCAAGTCAAGTTGTCTAATAGAGAGATCAAGCGCATACTAGAAAAGATTGTTAAACCTCATCGGAGGGATTCGAGTACTAGACTTGCAGATGCGCTATGGGCTTACCGGACAACTTACTGGCATGAGTCCGTTCTCCTAGTCTACGGAAAGGCTTGTCACCTTTTGGTAGAAGTGAACACAAAGCTTACTGGACTATGAAGGAATGCAACTCAGGATTGGGAGGAGCCGGAATTGAAAGAAAGCTGCAACTGGAGGAATTGGAGTGAGCTTCAACTTAATGTTCTGAAAACTGGTTCGGACCGGCCGGTTGAACCAGTCCAACCGTGAACCAGACACAAAGACGGTTTGGGCAATCAGCAAAACTGTGAAATATGAAAACCGGTGTTGAACCAGTGAACCGGCTGGTAACCGGTCGGTCGAACCAAACCGTGACCCGGCAGGTTTTTGGGGTGGGTAGCAAAACGCTGCCGTTTCAACGAATGAAACCCTAAATCACTGTTCTAAATCCCTAATTGCCTTCAGCCCTTCACAATTCTCGTCGAGCAAGGTTCTGAGAACGCCATCACAGTCTCACACGGCCACACGGGTTCGGTATCGAGCAGTCACCTCCGTCACCGGCGTCGCGCAGTCACCTCCGTCGAGCAGTCACCTCCGTCGAGCTGTCACCTCCGTCGAACAGTCACCTCCATCGAGCAGTCACCTCCTTCGACCAGTGACCTCTGTCGCGCAGCAGCCGTCGTCCGTTGGAACTTAGAATAGCCACCTCCATTGCACAGCAGCCGTCGTCCCTTGAAGGTGCTCCACCACTACTTGGTTCACTCAGCGTTGCTGTCTCCCAAGTCCCACTCTCCCTATTGCATGTTCTGTTGAAGCCTTGAAGGTGCCTTCGAGCTTCCAGAGTTCCAGGTAATTTTTTTTAGTTATGAACTTATGATTGTTTGATTGAATCATTGAATAACTGTTGCATGATGAACTCTGATATTGTGACTCTGATACTGTGAACTCTGTTTGTTGAGTAGCTCTTTGATTTTGTGACATGATGAACTCTGAAACTGTGAACTCTGAACTGATCCTGCTAAACTGAATTGGATTTTGTGACATGATGATCTTCTAAACTGTGAACTCTTTGATTTTGCTTTGTTTACTGAATTGGATTTTGTTGTTTGTTGAATAATTGTGAATAATTTTGAATAATGTTTGATGTTGTTTGTTGTGAACTTGAGAGTTGAGATTATTGGGTTGGATTGTTGGTAATGTTTAGGTATGGATGAAAGTATCAACCAAGAACTACCTAGGAATAATAATGCTAAAAATAATTCTGCTTCGAATGAACGTTCTCTTCCTCTCGCGACTAACGAAAGTCAGTCACAAACTTCTAATGTTCGGGGGAAAACTAATCCTGCTTGGAGATATGTTGCTTTACAAAATATAAATGGAAAACTGCATTACCAATGCTTATTTTGTCTAAGTACTTTTGGGGGCGGGAGAATTAATAGAATGAAAAAGCATTTGGCGAAGATAGGTGGAGACATTAGGAAGTGTTCTAAGGTCCCGTATGATGTAGAAAAACAAATGGAAGGTTTATTGAAAGAGATTCAGAAAAGTAAAACTAGTAAAAGGAAAGTAAGTTTCAACGAAGAGGGTACTGATGAGTGTGAGGATGCAATTGATGAAGAAATAGTGCAAGAAGAACAACAAACTCCGAGTCAGTTACCAACTAAGGAGGTTATTAGAGGCGTGATGTGTGGAAAATGATCCAACACAAAACTCACCGGCAAGTGTACCGGGTCGCATCAAGTAATAATAACTCAAATGAGTGAGGTCGATCCCACAAGGATTGAAGGATTGATCAATTTTAGTTAGGTGGTTGATTTAGTCAAGCAAACAAGTATTGATTTGAGTGATTTGTATACAACAGAAGCTAAATTGCATGAAATTTAAAAGGGAGAGGGATAATTGACTGTAAATTAATGAGCAAAGGAAGTAAAGAAGCTGGATCTTAAAGTGCAAGTAATATAAATGACGGAAGCTTAGATTGTAAGAAATGTAAATAGCTGAAGCTTAGAGTGCAAGAAATGTAAATTGCTTGAATGATAAAGGGCTTTGGGAGCTGGGATTTCAGAAATGAGACAAGAGTAAGTAAATGACAATCAACAGAGAAGTAAAGGATGAATTAAAGTGCAGCAGATCTAAACAAAAAAGAAGAATTGCTTGAAGAAGAAAAACAGAAAGTAAATTCAGTCCAATTGTAATAACTAAAAGAGAAGTTGAGGATCTCAGGGGTGAATGAGACTAGAAAACAAGTCTAGATCTTAATTCCTTCCTTGATCCAATAGAGAACAATTGCAGAAGAAGTAAAGATGAAGACCGTAAAGGAAACTTAGATCCAAGTCACAATTCTTTGAAATTATGCAGAAAGTAAATAAAGAGAGATCTCAGATCAAGAATGAAACAGAATTCCTTTAATTCTCAATCCAAGATTCAAAACAAAGAGAAAGAGTGCAGAAGTAAGAATAAAGAAAAAGAAAAACTCAGATCTAATCCCAATTCCCAAATTCAAGTGAAAACTAAAAATGAGCTAAAAGTCAAACTAAAAATATCCAAAAAAAGGGTCCTTCCTAAATCAAACTCTAAGCTATTTATACACTCTCTTCCATTGATCTTCAAGCCTTGAATTGGGCTTTTGGCTTTGCTGAGATTGGGTCGAAGATGGCTCTAATTGATTGCTCTTGATCTTGAGAAGAGATCTGTGTGAGAATTGGATGCTGGTGCTTCAAGTTTAAGTCAACGTTTGAAGGCCAACGTTGACTCAAACGTCTTGTAGAAATAACCAGCAAAAAGAGGAAACTGTAGTTGTCACTGGCGTTTGACCCAACGTTGGAGGGCCAACGTCCACCGATCCACGCGTACGCGTACCGTGCGCTTCCATGCACACTGCCAAAAATGCTCATCCACGCGTACGCGCACTGTGCGCTTGCGTGTGGATGCATGAATTCCATTTTCCAGTTTAAACCAGGGAAGGGTGACGTTGGCTTCAGCATTGGACCTCCAACGTTCCTTCCAATGTTGGCACTTTTGCGCGTACGTGTACTGTGCGCTTAAGCATGCATTGATTTTTTTTCCATGCACGCGTACGCGGCATTGGTGCGTGCGTGCCAATTCCACTTTTTCCAATTTCAATTCTGGGCTGAGCATCGCGGACGTTGGAGGTAGCATTTGAGGTAACGTTGGACCCCCAACATTCGGTTGTGGCGCGTACGCGTACCGTGCGCCTCCGCGCACATGAGCTAAAAATACGCGTTTGTGCGTACGCGTGCTGTACGCTTCCATGTAAGACCCGGTTAATTAACGACTAATTAACCCATAAATGAGAATTTATTCTAGAAAGCCAAAAATGTGATTTTTATGGCTAAATGTGATAGAGGAGATTGAGACGAGAATTTCGGTACCAATTTTATAGAATTCGGACCCAAGATTGGACCGAACGGGCGAAACCGGGCCAACCGAACCCAAAGTGGGCCCTTGGCCCAACTAAACTAAACCAAAACCCTAGTTTTCAGCACTCCCTCTTCTCATTTGAGACACTAAACACGCTGAAATGGAGGCCATGGAGGGAAGATCACTCTCTCAAGTTCTTTCTCTCACTTGATCTTCAAACCACCATAACTTTTGATCTAAAGCTCCGATTGCGGCACCATTTACGGCCACACGTTCACCGCAGAGAGCTCTACAAAACCCATCCAATTAATCTTGAGGTAAGCCACGTTTTGCTCTTCGAATTTCTAGCCTTGATTTCGAGTTTCATGAGCAAAAATGTTGAGACTTTGGGCTCTTTGATGTTATAAGACCCAACTCTCTTGAAGAAAAAGGTTAATCTTGTCTCCTTGGACCTTGGGTGTGGTAAGATTCTCAACCCTAGTGTAATTTATGGTTCTATGATGTTTAGGTTTTGAGATGTTGTGTATGGGTGTGATGATTGTGGCTTAGGTTGTGTATATGTGAATATTGGAGCTTGATTGGTGATATTGAAAAGCTTGAAAAGGGTTGGTGGTGAAAAATCTATTCTTGGAGGTGTTGAGGCCTTGAGAGCTTGAGGAAAAAGTGGTTTGGAAGTGCTCCGGTTGAGCTTGGGAAATCGGCTAAGGTATGGTTTCGGTTTCTTGTATCTAATACGTGTGGTAGGAAATACTTAGGCTAGAGGCCCTAAGATAGGCATTGAATGGTTGATGTTGTTGAATGATTGAGATATATGATGTGGTCATATATGTGATGATGATAATTGATGCCTTGATGGTATGATGTATGAGAAATATGCATGTTGTGACATATGCTTGATGATTGATTATGGTTGAATTATGGGTGGAACCATGTTGATGGTGAGTATGATATTGATTGTGTACAATGATAATTTGATAGAATTGGTGTCGTTGAAAATTGGCATGAGAAAGAGTATACGATATGTCAATGTGTTTGAGTTTGAGCCACTTGGGTGAAGTGGGTTAAAATGATGGGATAGTGATTTTATGAACTGAGATAATGTGTCAATGTGTGAGCTGAGGAGGCTTGATGTTGACTTTGGTATGTTTTGATTGATTTCAAAGGAAAGGGATGAAATTGGCATGTTTTGATTGATTTTGAAAAGAGTTGAAAATGGCTTGTTTTAAAAATGGCACTTTGTGGTTTTGTATAAAAAACATGGTTTTTGGGCATACTTTGACTGGATATAACTTGGACTACGGATCTCTATTTTGTGCCAAATCTATTTAGAAATGAAATTGGATCCGGGATGTCCATGCCATTCAAAGAACGGGTGAAAAACGATTTAAAATGAGAAAGTTATGTCTGTTGGAAGATTGGGGGTTGAATCTGTGAATTCTGCAGCTTTTAACTTAGAAAATTTTTAGCAGAATGACCCCTGCGCGTAGGCACACTTGGCGCGTATGCACCGTTCTTCTAGAAAGCGCCATCCACGTGTGCGCGTGGTGTGCACGGGCGCGCCGATGTGCTACACCCAATGCCCAGCCATTTTCTAGAGAGTTGTGCCAGAATTGTGTCAGTTTTGTGCCTGGGGCATGAGAGCACCCACGCGTACGCATGGTTGACGCGTGCGCGTCGCTTGGCTATTTTTCAGTTCACGCGTTAGCGTGCATGACACATACGCGTCGATGAGTTTTGTGGCCATCCACGCGTGCACGTGGAGTGCGCGTACGCGTGGCCCTATTTTCATTGCAAAGTTTATTTTTGAGTTTTAAAAGCCAAATCTCATACTTCTAAGCCTCTGATCTCACCACTTATGTCTTAAATCATTATGATATGCCTAGCTATGAGAAAAGGGGCTAGAGAATGTGGTAACTTGCGAGTGAAGCAAGGGAAAAATGAATGATCAATAAGGATCAAAGATGATTATGCGAGATGCAGAGGATGGCGGTGGAAGTGCTTGTTAAGCCATGGGCCGAAAGGTCGTAATTGTTGATGAATTGGCTGGTTATGGATTTAACCGTGAGCCGGATGGCTAGATTATTGCCGTGTTATGGCGAAGCCATGATTATGGCTATGTATAAATGCATATATGCTGTTGAATGAATTGTAAATGTGGCACTTCCACTATCGGAGATGAGAGTTTCCCTGGAAGGAAGCAGTGGCTAGCCACCATGTGCTCCAGGTTGAGACTCGAAGCTCTTTTGACCCTATGTCGTAAGGGTGGCCGGGCACTGTGAAAGCCCTGGATGAGCTCGCCCCCGTAAATATTCACCAGTGAAGGTGATGGATATAGATCATGATTATGATCAAGTTTATGATGAGTATAACTCAAGTTGGGGATGCACGACAGAGGGACAGGCATTCATCATATGCATACTATATGAATTGTTTGAGATTGCCTATTTGACTACATATTACTTGCTAATTGTCTAAATGCCTTATTTGTTCCTATTTGTATATTTCTTGTCTGATATAACTGTGTTTGCTACATTATACTCCTGTTGGTGGTTGGGAGGTCTGAAGGAATTGGAAAGGGAAGTATTAGTTAGACTGAAGGATCTTTAGGCAGATGCCCTTTATGGTCTAGCTTGTTTATAAGCTTTGATATTATCTGGAGGAAGTTCTAGGATTGCCTTCGGCTTTCCTCTATTATTATGTATTATATATGTGGAAGCTGCTACCATGCTGGGGACCTCTGGTTCTCACCCATGCGGATTTTGTGGTTTTCAGATGCAGGACGTGAGGTTTCTTGCTGAGGCCTGCTGGAGACTTCTGGATTAGCGAAGATCCTTTGTTCTTGGGGACTCTGTTTTAGTTTATATGTTTTGCTTAGATACTTTTATCTCCATTAAATAATACAAACTGTGATGACTTCTCTTATAGGAGATTTTGGAGAATAGGTTTTTATGTATTTGTGTCCCTTTGGGTTTCCTTTGGGGTTTTCCTTATTTTATCATATGTATATATTGCTATGCTCGGACCGGTTATCTTCGCAGCTGGATTTTGAGTCTTGATATTCCTGTTTTTGACACTCCTTTGTATATATATAATCTTGCGTTGGTTATCCTTGTTCGTTACGTTATCGATCGGAGTGTTGCGCTTTCGAGTTGTGATTTTTGTTTACCCCTTTTTCTACAAAGGCTCCTAGTTATAATCAATCATTCATACTACTATACGTACTAAATTTTAATTTTAGAGGTCGTAATACCTTGCCATCTCTGAATTATGACTTAAGCATAAGACTCTCTATGGTAGGGTGTTACATTCCGCGTGGATGCCAAAATCTGCTGTTTGTGTGCGTACGCGGCATGTACGCATACACGCAGCTCAAAATTTCTTTGGCCCAGAATTGATCATTTTCTCACCATGTTGGGGTTAACATTGGACCCCCAACGCCATCCCAAACGTGAGCTTTAGGAAATTTATGTTCTGTTTCTCTTCTCCAAGTCTCTTTTCTTCAACCTTCCTCCATGCCTTTCTTTACATGTTATCAACCAACAAATGCATCAAAGCTATGCTAAAATCATGAGACTTCTAATCATCCTCAGCATATAAGTAATCATAGCATAAAACCTCATGAAATTGCATCAAATTACTCATGGTTGAATGAATACAGACATACATGTATTTCTACCCAAATGGCTTACTTATAACTTAAGAAAGTGCATAAAACCTAATGAAAACAAAGGAAAAGACTAGTAAAACTAGCCTAAAATGCCTTGGCATCACAACACCAAACTTAAACCTTACTTGTCCCCAAGCAAGCACTGAATTATTAAGAAGAAAGAATGAAATAGAAGGAGATGTTCATATTAGCAAAGCATTATTAGTAGCTCATGGGGTTTTATGTAGACAATGCAACATCTCACTTCTTATTAGTCTTTAGGCATAGAATGTCTCCTTCAAGCATCAATTAACACACGGCTATGACCTCTTATTATTACTTATCCTTGGTAATTACTTTTCTTCATTTTCTTTTCCTATAAGCTTTAGCTCAGTGTCATGTGTGCAGTAATTTCTCAACTTATTTGTGCTTTACACATTATTCACTATAGACACTTGGCTCACATTTCTTCTTAGAACATTGATGCCCAGCACCTCTTTGGGTTACTAAATGTCTTGCAACTAGGTTACTCTTGATAATGGACTTTCGGTCGATAATCCCGGGTTAGTTAAGCCAAGTTACCAAGTGTTAAAGCACTCCATAGAACCTAATCATCCAAGCAGATCCTAGTACAAAGACACCACAGGCATATGTCCTAAGGTTCAAGCTATTGGTGTCTAGCTTTATTCTTTCTTTCTTTTGTTTTTGCTGCCACTCTTGGCTTTTCTTTTTTTTCTTTCCATTTGTTTTTCTTTATCTCATGGTAGTCAATATGGGACCTCACCACCCATCAATGCATGGTGTTCTTCGACTTATTGTTACTCTAGATGGTGAGGATGTTATTGATTGTGAACCATTATTGGGTTATTTACACAGAGGGATGGAAAAAATTGCGAAAAATCGAACAATTATACAATATCTGCCTTATGTAACACGTTGGGATTAGTTAGCTACGATGTTCACAGAAGCAATAACCGTAAACGGACCAGAACAGTTGGGAAATATTCAAGTACCCCAAAGAGCCAGCTATATTCGAGTAATTATGTTGGAATTGAGTCATATAGCTTCTCACCTATTATGGCTGGGACCTTTTATGGCGGATATTGGTGCACAAACCCTTTTCTTCTATATTTTTAGAGAAAGAGAATTAATATATGATCTATTCGAAGCTGCGACAGGTATGAGAATGATGCATAATTTTTGCCATATCGGGGGAGTCGTGGCCGATCTACCTCATGGTTGGATAGATAAATGTTTGGATTTCTGCGATTATTTTTTAACAGGGGTTGTTGAATATCAAAAACTTATTATGCGAAATCCCATTTTTTTAGAACAGGTTGAGGAATAGTCGAAGCCATACCCAATCTAAAAAGTATGTTATCCAAACGCATTTCAAGTAATTGTAGTAAAACCTGACCGGTAGACCCCTTGGCTTTTCCGGCGATACGAATGTATTTAAGCAATTGGCGTTCTGTAAGACCAGAATGAAAACGCAATTTTTGTTTTTCTTCTAAACGAATACGATATTAAGATTTTTTACCGGAGCGTGATTGGTTTCTAAATTCACTTCCGACTGTAGGCTTTTTACTAGTTAGTCCAGATAAAGTCCCCAGACGACGTACTTTTTTGAAACGAGGCCCTTTGTAGCGTGACATAAAGACTCCCTTTTTAATCAAAAAATGAAAAATCAAAATTAAAACTAAACTAAATGACAAATATGATATGAGAAATGAAGCGAAATTCACAAAAGCATTGTAGTACAAAGAAGAATTGTATGAATTCTATCAAAAATTGTATGATAATAAGCTTTTTCTGTATAACGGAATTGTTAATTGCTCGTTGGATTTTGTCGGGCCATTTACCATTTAGTGATTTATATGAATCATTAATCTTTCTTTCCTGGGGTTTTTCTATTTTTCATATAGTTTTTTGTTTTAAAAAGCATAAAAACGATTTAAGTACAATAATCACACCGAGTGTTATTTTTACCCAAGGCTTTGCTACTTCGGGTGTTTTAACCCAAATCCATCAATCTGCAATATTAGTACCTGCTTTACAATCTCATTGGTTAATGATGCACGTAAGTATGATGATATTTGGCTATGCAGCTCTTTTATGTGGATCGTTATTATCTGTAGGAATCTTAGTTATTAGATTTGGAGAAGTCATACAAATTTTGGGTAAAAGCAATAATTTGTATTTTTTAAATGAATCCTTTTCTTTTGTTGAGATCCAATACATGAATAGGAATGAAAGGAACAATGTTTTACAAAAAACTTTTTTTTTCTTCTTCTAGAAATTATTACAAGTCTCAGTTTATTCAACAACTCGATCGTTGGAGTTATCGTATTATTAGTTTGGTTTTCTCTTTTTAACGATAGGTATTCTGTCAGGAGCAGTATGGGCTAATAAGGCATGGAGATCATATTTGAATTGGGATCCCAAGGAAACTTGGGCTTTTATTACTTGGACCATATTTGCGATTTATTTACATACTCGAAAAAATACGAAAATTTGAAAGTGTAAATTCTTTAATAGCAGCCTCTCTGGGCTTTCTTATAATTTGAATATGTTATTTAGGAATCAATCTATTAGGTATAGGATTACACAGTTATGGTTCATTTACATCTAATTGAATTGAATTTAATTAAGGAAAAAACCTCTGGCAAATACAAATAAAGAAAGCATAAGTATATATACATCATAAGAGATAAGTATATATACATATCTAATATACTAATATATAAAATATATAAGAAATTTTAGTATATATTCAATATTCTATTTATATATAATATATTTGATATGAATATAGAAAGAATAAAGAAAAAATGGAATTGTCGAGAACCCTTTAAATCAAGTAGTAATGTAATGATTCAAGGGGTTCTCACAAACAACAAACATATTTACATATAATTAATTTCAATTTTGTTATGTAGTTTATTTCTCTTTTTTTGGGGGTGGTATTAATTTTCATTAAAAAAATTTAGAAAAAATTTGATAGAATGGCTTCAACCTTGTCAACCGAGAATGAGAAAATAAAATCTGGATAAATACCAATACCTATTACGGTATAAGGATAGAAATCGAAATAAATAATTCTCGCGGACCAGAATAAAAAAAATACGAGTTTGGTGTATTAAAAAGCTTGTATCCATAGAACATCTGCCGTAACATGGATAATGAATAAATAGGAGTTAATATAATTCCAATTGTGTTTAAAAAAATTATTAGTATTTTTGTCATTAAAAGATATTTTTGACTGGTTAGTATTCAAAAAAAATCATCAATTCTGCAACAAAACCGCTCATGCCGGGCAATGCAAGAGAAACCATTGATAAGATACTGAAAACTGTGAATATTTTGGGCATTGGGATAGCCATTCCACCTTTGGTCAAGATAAAGAAGACATAGTCTATCATAACATGTTCCCGCCAAGAAAAAAAGCGCAGCCCCGTATCACTTATAGAACCAATTCCAATAATTATGAAACCCATATGAGATACCGAGAAATAAGCTATTCTTTTCTTTAAATTACGTTGACCAAGAGATGTTGAAGCTGCATAGATTATTTGAATTGAACCTAATAACATTAACCAGGGGGAAAATATGGAATGAGCGTGAGGTAATAATTCCATATTAATTCGAACCAATCCATATGCGCCCATTTTTAATAAGATTCCGGTTAAAAGCATACAAGTGCTGTAATGTGCCTCTCCGTGGTGTCCGGTAACCATGTATGTAACGATATAATCGGTAATTTTATAGCAAAAGTAAAAAGAAATCCCATATAAAATATTATTTCAAGCACCCTAGGATACGATTGATTAGTTAATGTTTCAAAATTTAATGTCGGTTCATTAGAACTATATAAACCGATACCTAGAATTCCCATTAATAAAAAAATAGAGCTTCCCGTGTTTCTTTCTCCCCCCCCCCACATGGATAAAAGTATATAAATTGGAATTAATTCCAATTCCCACATGATGAAAAAAAGTAAAATGTCTTGACAAGAAAAAGGTCATATTTGACCGCTGTACATTGCTAGCATCAGGAAATGGAATAATCGGGATTCTCGAGTAACCGGTTGAGCCGCTAAAGTAGCTATAGTGGTAATAAATCCCGTCAATAAAATGGGTCCTATAGAGAGTCCATTTATTCCGAATCTCCAGTAAAAATAAAAAAAATTAATCCATTTATAATTTTCTGTCAGTTGGATTAATGGATCATCCAATTGGAAATGATAACAAAATGCATAGGCTGTTATCAGCAGATCGATTAAACATATGCAAATTGTATACCACTTAATTACCTTATTTCCTTGATGAGGAAATAAGAATATTAAGGAACCCTCGGCTATTGGTAAAAGTACAAATTAACGTGACTTGTGAAGTACATCAATTATTAGGAAATAGTCGAGTTAGAGCTGTAGCTTTGAGCGCTACAGATGGTCTAATAAGAGGAATGGTATTACTTAAAAACGAATAAACCTCAATTTCAAGAAATAATATCTTCTACGAAGACATTCACCGAGGAAGCAGAAGCCCTTTTAAAGGAGGCTATTCATGAACAAATGAAAATCTTTTTACTCCAGGAACAAGTAGAAAAAAATTGATTAAAAATTGAATTCCTTTCTAATTCAACTTTCAAATTAAAATTTAGATTATTATTATGATTCTTTCATGTTTAATATCTTTTCTTTGAACAAATAATATAATAAATTAATTATATTAGATATTCTATATTTATATTAGTTCTCCAAGGATAAGTGGTTCTTGTTCAATTCAAATCATTCAAAATCTTTTTTTTATCTTTTATTTTTAGTTTTTAGAAATATAGAAATTCTATTTAGAGTTATATTTTTATATTTATAATATAAAATATTAAATACATAATGCAAATTATTTGCGTCCAATAGAATTTGAACCTATACCAAAGGTTTAGAAGACCTCTGTCCTATCCATGAGACAATTAAAAGCTAAAGCTTAGGACATACTTTTTTTATTTAGAAATATCCACCATTTACGAAAATTTTGTTTCTTTTTTAAGAAAACAGTAAGGTAAGGCCATTCCATTTTGACAAAATACCCACACCCAAGTTCCATAGCTTTGGGTCCGCTAGCCCGATCATGATTTTCTTACCCCTAGAGGTAAGGGTCCTTACTTTTTTGGCCGGTTGTGGGCGAGGAGGGATTCGAACCCCCAACACTGTGGTTCGTAGCCACGTGCTGTAATCCTCTGAGCTACAGGCCCCATCCCATCTCCACTGGATCTGTTTCCCGGAGTACCCTAAAACTAAAAAAAGGGAACCTTCCCTCTCCCCAGCCATTTCATTTCGGCTTAAGAAGATGTGAAAGCGCCTCTCTCTCTCTCTATAAGAACGGTGCGTTCCGAGGTGTGAAGTGGGCGAGAAGGAATTTCATAATTGGGGTTTTGAATAAGACGACCTTTTTCATTTTGAATTCTTATTACTTTTTCATATTGAAAAAGTAATAAGAGAGGTCTTAAATTTTTTATCATCCTAGCGCCGAGCTATTTTTCCGCAGGACCTCCCCTACAGTATCGTCACCACAGTAGAGTTTAACTACCAAGTTCGGGATGGATTGGTGTGGTTCCTCTACGCCTAGGACACCAGAATATCGAACCATGAACGAAGAAAGGCATGAGATAAAAGCATATTGGCTATTCATTGTGAGGCCCTAATTCTTGACTGGAGGGGACACGAAAGGCCTTTGCCCTTGCATCCCTTGGATAGATAGAGGGGGGGCAGAGCTTTTGGTTTTTTTATGTTGTCAAAGAGTTGAACAATGAAAATAGTTGGTGAGTGCCTGATCGAATTGATCTATTATGACTGACTAGACTCATATTGGCTTATTGCTGAATAAGGAATTGAATCAAGCGGAGCCCTTTTAACTCAGTGGTAGAGTAACGCCATGGTAAGGCGTAAGTCATCGGTTCAAATCCGATAAGGGGCTTTGAGCCCGACCCTTTTTCATTCTCATAAAACAAAACCTCAGCAGTAGTATTGGTCTTTTGTAGTTTTCATATTTGAATGTAGAATAGAGATATTGTTGTTGTTCTTTTTTCGAAAAAAAAAATTAAGTCTAATTTCAGTAGAAAATAGAATTTTGAATTGTAATAAACTATTGTTATCATTCTAATGAATGATAATCAAATTTTAGTAAACAATTTCTACTTAGTCTATTTAGTACTTAGTCTATTTATAAAGTAGAACATTTTTATCAGTCTCT
This sequence comes from Arachis hypogaea, assembly GCF_003086295.3. Lineage (NCBI taxonomy): Eukaryota > Viridiplantae > Streptophyta > Magnoliopsida > Fabales > Fabaceae > Arachis > Arachis hypogaea. The sequence goes on from NC_092036.1 coordinate 73,110,450, forward strand.
TTTTTTTATTTAATGAATAATGATATCTTCTTTATATTGCTATTTTCGATTATTCCAATAATAAAATTTCGAAATATTAAAAGAAAAGTAAGTGGACCTAACCCATTGAATCAGAACTATATCTACTATTCTGATATTCAAATTCGATATAGATGAAATTTATCTTTTTTTTAGACTTCTTTTTGATTTGTACTTCGTAAGAATTAGTCGATATTTACGATTAAATCCTCCCGTTCCTCAAGATTCTATAGGAATATTTTTATATTCCTTTTTTACAACTTATTCCAAGTTCCAAAATACAAGTCATTTTTTTTAACACAAGAGAAGATCAATTTTCATTTCTATAAAATGGGATATGATATATAAAAAAATACAACAAATCATGGCTTCATGTATCAAATATTTTCTTTCTCTATCGGTGCTTCCGGTATATTTCCAGCAATTAATGACTGGGAGAAAGAGACTTTTCACTTACAGTCTCTTCTCTTATTATTTCTATTATTTTATTTAATATTAATTAAAATATTTTAATTCAATTAATATTAATTACTCGGATAGATAGATAGATAAAAATATCAAAAAAATAAATAGAAAAAATATTAGAAATTTCTCTTTCTCTTACCGTGATCTACAAAAAAGTAGACTTTGGAGTTTTTTTTAACTAAAAGAAAGGAAAATAGAACAAAAATGACACTAAAAGAAAAAATCTTGAAATAAGATTCAAATAGAAAAGTAATAAAAAATAGAAAGTACTAAATAAGCCAGTTTCCTAGACATAAAAATTAGAAGAATTTTGAAAATATTTTTTTTATTTTTTCAATTTCACAAAAATATTCTTTGAATATTATTCTTTGATCAAAGGAACGGAGTGTGCCCAGGCTCCACTGGTAGCGCGAACAAAAAAATGTATCATTTTTCTCTTGAAAAATTGTTAAAAAAAATTTCTATCAGATTTATGAGTAAATTTATGAGTCATAAGACAATTAACCATTCATGACTTAGGGGATTTGATTTAGAAGAATAAAAAAAGGAATAGCCGGATTGAGTTCATGGATTTAACTTAACCTAGGTATCCATAGATCAATAATAATTTTTATATCCGAAACGCATTAGAAAAGAAGGGAAATCTACGAGAAAAAAAATCATTATATAAATGAGAAAAGCCTCCAAGGTCCCATCCCCATTAATGAATAATTGAATCACGAGATTTTTTTATTTTAGTATTTCATAGGATTGATTGATCAATTGGAAATTAGACATTTATTAGAAAATTTGCCCCTTATATATAGTTAAATATATAACTAGATAATGTTGTTCTATTAGAGCATAAGATTCTAACAAATCCTTATTTTATTTATTTCTGGTGGTATTGGATTGGCTCAATTTCGAAATAAAAAAACAAAGATTTCGCATATCATCCACAGACAAATGGGTAAGCTGAAGTCTCTAACAGAGAACTTAAAACAATCCTGGAACAGACTGTAATTAATCGTAGAAGGGATTGGGCAAGAAGCTTGGATGATGCTCTGTGGGCATACAGAACAGCATTCAAGACTCCCATAGGAACTTCTCCATACCAGCTTGTGTATGGAAATGCCTATCACTTGCCAGTGGAATTGGAACATAAGGCCTACTGGGCAACCAGGTTCCTAAACCTTGATGCCAAGTTAGCTGGAGAAAAACGTTTGCTACAGTTAAATGAGCTAGAGGAATTCAGACTCAATGCTTTCGAAAATGCAAAAATTTACAAGGAGAAAGCAAAAAGATGGCATGATAAGAAACTGTCATCCAGAGTCTTTGAGCCAGGGCAGAAAGTTCTGCTATTTAATTCTAGGCTCAGATTATTTCTCGGGAAATTGAAATCTCGGTGGAGAGGACCATATGTGATTACAAGTGTGTCACCATATGGATACGTAGAGCTTCAGGATAATGATTCCAACAAAAAGTTCATTGTTAATGGATAGATAGTCAAACATTATCTTGAAAGCAATTTTGAGCAAGAATGCTCAAAACTGAGACTTGATTAAAGCTCAGTAATAGTCCAGCTAAAGATAATAAAGAAGCGCTTGCTGGGAGGCAACCCAGCCATTTACAAAGTTTATTTGTTAATTAATTGATTTTTACAGGTATATGTCAATTATCTTCAAGGTAAAATAGCAATTGCTTGAGTTCACAGAGTTATAGAAGGATTCAAAGGATAAAAACAGCAAAAAGTTCACTGGTGCGAAAACACCAGTAAGAGCTGTTCTGGGCGTTGAACGCCAGAAAGAAGCACCTTCTGGGCGTTCAACGCGAGATTTACAGCGTCCTGGGCGTTCAGAAAAATGCCCAGTAACAAAGGAGTTCCTGGCGTTCAACGCCAGAAAGAAGCAACAGCTGGGCGTTGAACGCCCAGGAGAAGCTGCACATGGGTGTTAAACGCCCAAAACATACAGCGTTTGGGCGTTTAACGCCAGGATGGTGGGGAGGAGGTAAATTCGTTTTTACTTCAAAATTTTTTAAATTTTTTACGTTTCAAATCATGATTTCTTGCATAAACATGTTACAAACTCTCATCCTTTAATTCCAAAAATTTTAATCCTAATTTCTAAAATCCCTTTTCAAAAATATCAAATGTATCGTAATCCATAAACACAAATCTTTTTCCAATCCAATCCAACTCTTTTTCAAATCTTTTTCAACTCATCATATCTTTTGAATTTCGAAATTGCCTCTCCCTCTATTCCTCTCCTTTCCTTTCTTTTGCTTGAGGACAAGCAAACCTCTAAGTTTGGTGTGATTTGCCATGATCACTGAGCTAAAACTCATCAAGATCATGGCCCCTAAGGGAACAGGAAGAGCAAGGATATGACTTGAAGGAACTGAAGCAGAAATTATCTCTTGAAGGATCAAGCACCCCACAGACTAGAGGAACACCCACTTCCCAAAATAAAGGTTGTTGAGTCCTAATCTTTGCTTTAACTCTATGATAACTGTTCTTATTATGAATTTACCTTAGAAGCTACATATTAGTAGTAGTAATTAGTATCTCTATTTTGACTTTATTTCCAATTAAGTTATAATTTATTTTTCTCATTATCATCAAACATGAATAAAATAGTAGATTTTTAGAATAAAGAGGCAATTTAATTTTTTCGAGTTCTTAATAAGGAAAATTCTAATTATTTATATGTGGTGGCAATACTTTTTGTCTTCTGAATGAATGCTTGAACAGTGCATATTTTTTATATTGAATTTTATGAATGTTAAAATTGTTGGCTCCTGAAAGAATGATGAATAAGAGAAATGTTATTGATAATCTGAAAAATCATGAAATTGATTCTTGAAGCAAGAAAAAGCAGTGAAAAACAAGCTTGCGAAAAAAAGAGAAAAGCAAAAGAGGTAGAAAAAGCCAATAGCCCTTTAAACCAAAAGGCAAGGGTTAAAAGGATCCAAGGCTTTGAGCATCAATGGATAGGAGGGCCCAAGGAAATAAATCCAGGCCTAACCGGCTAAATTAAGTTGTCCCTAACCATGTGCTTGTGGCATGCAGGTCCAAGTGAAAGGCTTGAGACTGAGTGGTTAAAGTCGTGATCCAAAGCAAAAGAGTGTGCTTAAGAACTCTGGACACCTCTAATTGGGGACTCTAGCAAAGCTAAGTCACAATCTAAAAAGGTTCACCCAGTTATGTGTCTGTGGCATTTATGTATCCGGTGGTAATACTGGAAAACAAAGTGCTTAGGGTCACGGCCAAGACACATAAAGTATCTGTGTTCAAGAATCAACATACTAAACTAGGAGAATCAATAATACTATCTAAATTCTGAGTTCCTATGGATGCAAATCATTCTGAATTTCAAAGGATAAAGTGAGATGCCAAAACTGTTCAGAAGCAAAAAGCTACTAGCCCCGCTCATCTAAATAGAATCTGAGCTTCACTTAAAACTCTAAAATATTATTGCTTTTTAATTTCTTTTCATCCTATTTTATTTATCTAGTTGCTTGAGGACAAGCAACAGTTTAAGTTTGGTGTTGTGATGAGCGGATATTTTATACGCTTTTTGGGGGTAATTTCATGTAGATTTTAGCATGTTTTAAGTATTTTTTAATAGAATTTTATTAGTTTTCAAGCAAAAATTATATTTCTGGACTTTACTAAGAGTTTGTGTGGTTTTTTGTGATTTCAGGTATTTTTTGGCTGAAATTGAGGGAGCTGAGCAAAAATCTGATTTAGGCTGAAAAAGGACTGCTGATGTTGTTGGATTCTGACCTCCCTGCACTCGGAATGGATTTTTTGGAGCTACAGGAGTTCAATTGGCGTGCTCTCAATTGGGTTAGAAAGTAGACATCTAGGGCTTTCCAGCAATATATAATAGTTCATACTTTGTGCAAAGATAGATGACGTAAACTGGCATTCAATGCTAGTTCCATGTTGCAATCTGGCGTTCAGTGCCAGAAACACGTCCCGAACCAGAGTTGAACGCCAAAAACACGTTACAACTTGGCGTTCAACTCCAGAAACAGCCCAAGCACATGAAAAGCTTAAGTCTCAGCCCCAACACACACCAAGTGCGCCCCAGAAGTGGATTTCTGCACTATCCATCTTAGTATACTCATTTTCTGTAAACCTAGGTTACTAGTTTAGTATTTAAACAACTTTTAGAGGCTTATTTTGTATCTCATGACATCTTTAGATCTGAAATTTGTATCTTTTGGCAGCATGAGTCTCTAAACCCCATTGTTGGGGGTGAGGAGCTCTGCAGCGTCTCGATGAATTAATGCAATTATTTCTGTTTTTCCATTCAAACATGCGTGTTCCTATCTAAGATGTTCATTCGCGCTTAACTATGGAGAAGGTGGTGATCCGTGACACTCATCACCTTCCTCAATCCATGAATGTGTGTCTGACAACCATCTCCGTTCTACATCAGATTGAATGAGTATCTCTTAGATTCCTTAATCAGAATCTTCGTGGTATAAGCTAGAATTGATGGCGGCATTCATGAGAATCTGGAAAGTCTAAACCTTGTCTGTGGTATTCTGAGTAGGATTCTGGGATTGGATGACTATGACAAGCTTCAAACTCGCAAGTGTTGGGTGTGATGAGAAACGCAAAAGAATCAATGGATTCTATTCCGACATGATCAAGAACCAACAGCTGATTAGCCGTGCTGTGACAGAGCATTTGGACCATTTTCACTGAGAGGATGGGAAGTAGCCATTAACAACGGTGACACCCTACATAGAGCTTGCCATGGAAGGAACTTTGCACTTTTTCTTGAGAGAAAACATTATGTTACAGGAATTCAGAAGACAAAGCATCTCCAAAACTCCAACATATTCTCCATTATTGCACAACAAGTAATTATTTCATGCTCTTTTATTTTTTAGTAATTCAAACTGATAATTATAATTGATCTCCTGACTAAGAATAATAAAATAACCATAGCTTGCTTCAAGCCAACAATCTTCGTGGGATCGACCCTTACTCACGTAAGGTATTACTTGGACGACCCAGTGCACTTGCTGGTTAGTTGTGTGGATTGCAAAAGTGTGATTGCAATTTCGAGCACCATCAGTCTTCTGCTGTGGGCGAATCTTCCAAGAGAAAGATCTCTAGTTCCTGGTTTTTCACCATCTTTTCACCATGGAATAACTTCAAGCGATGTCCATTGACCTTGATAAGTTCAGAGCTTGAAGGATGGCTCAAGTGAAAGACTCCGTATGGTTCTACCTTCTCTATTCGATACGGACCATCCCATCTAGATCTCAGCTTGCCTGGCATGAGTCGCATTCTAGAGTTGTAAAGTAGGACTAAGTCCCCTGGTTAGAATTCTCTTCTCTTAATGCTCTTGTCATGCACAGCCTTCACCTTCTCTTTATACAGCCTGGAGTTTTCATAAGCTTCAAGGCAAAGGCTCTCTAATTCTTGCAGTTATAACTTCCGTTCAGCTCTGGCTCTCTCATAGTCCATGTTGCATTCCTTTACCGCCCAGAAGGCCTTGTATTCTAACTCAACTGGAAGATGACAAGCCTTTCCATAAACCAAGCGGAAAGGACTCATCCCAATCGGTGTCTTGTATGCTGTCCGATATGCCCAAAGCGTGTCTTGGAGCCTGGTCCTTCCTGTGAGGCTTGACTACCTTTTGCAGTATGCACTTTATCTCTCTGTTAGACACCTCTGCTTGCCCATTAATCTGGGGGTGATAGGCGGTTGATACTTTATGAATGATCCCGTGCCTCTTCAGTAAACCTGTTAGTCTCCTGTTACAAAAGTGAGTGCCTTGATCGCTTACGATTGCTCGTGGTGATCCAAAGCGACAAATAATTTGATTTCTAACAAAGGAAACAACGGTGTTAACATCATCAGTACGGGTAGGAATTGCTTTCACCCATTTAGAAACATAATCTACAGCTAACAGTATATAAATGTGGCCATTAGAATTTGGAAATGGACCCATGAAGTCAATGCCCCAAACATCAAAAATTTCACAGAAAAGCATAATTTGTTGAGGCATTTCATCCCTCTGGGATATATTACCAAACCTTTGGCATGGAGGACGAGATTTACAAAGATCAGCAGCATCTTTAAAAAGAGTAGGCCACCAGAATCCACAGTCTAAAACTTTTCTAGCAGTTCGTCGAGGGCCAAAATGTCCTCCACTTTCAGATGAGTGGCAGGCCTCTAAAATGGACTGGAATTCTGATTGAGGTACACACCGTCTAATTACCTGGTCAGCACCACACCTCCATAGATATGGGTCATCCCATACATAGTATTTGGACTCGCTTTTCAGCTTGTCTCTCTGATGCTTAGTGAAATCAGGAGGAAAAGTATGGCTAACTAGATAATTAGCTACAGGTGCATACCAATGGGCTACATCAGATACTGCCTGTAAGCTATCAAATAGGAAATTATCATTGATAGGAATGGAGTCATCTTTAATGTGCTCAAGGTGACTCAAGTGGTCAGCCACTAAATTCTGGTTATCACTCCTATCTTTAATTTCCAGATCAAATTCTTGCAGTAGTAGCATCCAACGTTTTAGCCTTGGTTTAGACTCCTTTTTAGCTAATAAATATTTTAGAGCTACATGGTCTGAGTACACTACTACCTTAATAACAAGTAAATAGGCTCGAAATTTATCCAGAACAAAAACAATAGCTAGAAGCTCTTTTTCAGTAGTAGTGTAATTAGATTGAGCAGCATCTAAAGTCTTAGATGTATAAGCAATTACAAAAGGGTCGTTACCTTCATGTTGAGCCAGTGCTGCTCCTACTGCATGATTGGAGGTGTCACACATGATTTCAAATGGTTAACTCCAGTCTGGTCCCCTCACAATCGGAGCTTGAGTCAAGGCAATTTTTAGCTTATCAAACGCTTGTTTGCAATCCTCACTAAACTCGAAATCAATCTCTTTCTGCAGTAGTCTGGATAAGGGTAGTGCTACCTTACTGAAGTCCTTGATGAATCTCCTATAAAAACCTGCATGGCCAAGGAACGAATGGACTTCCTTCACAGAGGAGGGGTAAGGTAAACTAGAAATCACATCCACCTTTGCTGGGTCTACAGAGATACCGGTATCAGAAACAACATGTCCTAGAACAATACCTTGTTTTACCATAAAATGACACTTTTCAAAATTTAAAACAAGGTTTGAACTAACACACCTGTCCAATACTTTAGACAAACTATCCAAGCAAAGGTTAAATGAATCACCATAAATGCTAAAGTCATCCATAAAAACTTCCATACAAGTATCAATGAGATCAGAGAAAAGACTCATCATACACCTCTGGAAAGTAGCTGGTGCATTGCACAAGCCAAAGGGCATTCATTTATAAGCATAAGTCCCAAAAAGACATGTAAAAGTAGTCTTTTCCTAATCCTCAGGAGCTATATGGATTTGAAAATAACCTGTATAACCATCTAAAAAGCAATAGTGAGATTTACCTGACAAGCGATCAAGCATCTGATCAATGAATGGCAAGGGATAATGATCCTTGCGAGTGGCTTGGTTGAGACGCCTGTAGTCAATGCAAACTCTCCATGCGTTCTGTACTCTGGTTGTCAGAAGTTCGCCTTGCTCATTCCTTATTGTTGTGACTCCAGACTTCTTGGGCACCACTTGTATTGGGCTGACCCATTCGCTATCTAAAATGGGATAAATGATATCTGCTTCAAGTAGTCTGGTAACTTCCTTCTTGACAACTTCTAAGATAGTGGGATTCAATCTTCTCTGAGGTTGACGGATAGGCTTTGCTCCTTCTTCTAAGAATATTCTATGCTCACAAACTCGAGGGCTGATGCCTACTATATCCGCCAAACTCCATCCAATTGCTTTCTTATGCGTCCTCAATACACTAAGCAGTTGTTCTTTTTGTTGAGAAGTGAGCTCCCTTGCAATGATAATTGGAAACTTCTGCTTGTCCTCAAGGTATGCATACTTGAGGTGTGGAGGAAGGGGCTTTAATTCCATTTTTCGCTCATGGTTTGGTTTTGGATTCTCTGGGGCTGGTGAAAATGGTAATGAATCTTTAGTATGTTCAGAGGGTGTCCCCACACTTAGATCTTGCTCCATGTGACTCTCTTCCATTTCTTCCTGGTGAGTTGCAGCTATAATTTCATCAATGATGTCACATTGGAATATGGAGTGATCTTTTGGGGGATGCTTCATAGCTTCATCTAGATTGAAGCTCACTGTTCTGCCATCTACCTCAAAGGAATAGGCACCCGAAAATGCATCCAGCTTGAATTTTGAAGTCTTCAAAAATGGTCTACCAAGCAGGATTGACAAGGGTCTCCCTGAGTCATTTTGGGGCATCTCCAGGATATAAAAATCAATGGGAAACGTGTGCCCTTTAATGCTCACTAATACATCTTCAGCAATTCCAACCACTGTGATAATGCTTTTATCTGCTAACACAAAACAAGCTGCCGACCTTTTTAAGGGAGGGAGCCTTAAAGCATTATATATAGACAAGGGCATAATACTCATGCATGCTCTTAAATCACACATATAGTCAAAAAATATCACACCTCCAATGGTACAGTTAACCATGCATGGGCCTGGGTCACTACATTTTTCAGGTATATTTCCCATTAAAGCAGATATAGAACTACCTAAAGGAATAGTTTCTAATTCATTAATTTTATCTTTATGTATGCATAATTCTTTTAGAAACTTTGCATATTTAGGAACTTGCTGAATAACATCAAAAAGGGGAACAATTACCTCAACCTTTTTGAAAATCTCTACCATTTTGGGATCTAGTTCCATTTACTTTCTGGGCTTCTTAGCAAGGTGTGGAAATGGAATAGGAGTGGCGTCTTTTATAGCTTCAGCTTACTGGGGTTCTGTATTCCTTGGTTGGGCTGTTTCTGTTTCAACCATAACTTGTACTTCATCTTCTTCTTCAACATCCTCTACCTCAATCGTGTCTGCAGCTGGGGCGTGTACTGACGGGCTTGACTCCTCTGGACTCCTCTTTTGTAGTGTAGTTCCAAATCTCAGGGTAATGGCATTGATGCCACCCTTGGAGTTGGGTAATGGTTGAGAGGAGAGTCCACCAGAGCTTGAAGACTGGTTGTTAGAGTTATTCAGTGATCCAATCTGTGAGACAAGGGCATGCAAGGTAGAATTCAGACCATTTAGAGTAGAAGTAAGGTTGTTTTCCATGGCCTGCTATCTCCAATCAATAGATTGTAGTAACTCATCATTATGAGATGAAGAGGGATAAGTGATCTGAAGGTCTGCTGAGATGCTTGAGGCTGCCTTAGATGAGGTGCTCTATAGGCCTGATTATAATTCTGCTGCCTGAAGTTGTTATTATTGTTCCACCTCTAGTTTCCATTGTTATCTCTGCCTCCTCTGTTATGATTTTCCATCCAACCTTGGTTGGGGTTATCCTGCCATCCATGGTTGTAGCTGCCACCTTGATTGTACCCTTGATTGGTGCGGTCATAGAAGTTATAAGTGGCTGCCACAATGTGGTCTTTCTGTTGGAGTTGCAAACACTCATCAGTATAATGACTGTAATATGCACAGATTTCGTATACTCTTTATGGAATCAACTGTTGGCTGTGTTGTGATGGAGAAGGTTGAACTTGCTAAGCTTGTTGTTGACTTAGTTGCATTTGCTTCAGTAAATTGGTCATTTCACATAAGCTCTGAGTTGTAACAGCAGTCTCCTTGCTAGAGGATACCTCTGCAACAGCTCTTGATCGACCTTGTTTCTGCTTGTAATTCCTAGTAGATTCAGCTAAGTTGCTGATCAATTGCCATGCCTCTTCCGTAGTCTTGTACTTTTTCATAGACCTATTACTAGCACCTTCCAATATGGTCTTATCTTGAGATTTCATGCTTTGTGTAAAGTAGTCGAGCAGCACCATCTTGTCAATCATATGGTGGGGACATGCTTCCAGAAGATTATTGAAGTGCTCCAAATATTCATAGAGAGTCTCAGATTCGTCCTGAATGATCATGGACATGTCTTTCCTCAATTTATCAGTAACCTCAGTTGGAAAGAATTTTTCCAAAAATTCTCTTCTAAGCGTATCCCAGTTAGAAACAATTGCTTCGGGTTGAGTGTAGTACCACTCTCTTGCCTTCCCCTCAAGAGAGAATGGTAAAGCTTTTAACAGAATAGAAGTTTCATCAGTACCATCACGTTTAACAGTAGAACAAGCAGTCTGAAAATCCCTAAGTTGCTTGATAGGATCTTGAGCAGGTAAGCCATGAAACTTGGGCATCAAGTTGAGTAGTGTAGTCTTTATTTCAAAGTCCACAGCCACCGCTGGGTAGTGTGCCCGGTATGCCTCTAGTGTAAAATCAGGGGCTCCAGCCTCCTGGATAGTGACTCTCCTAGGTGCTGCCATGTCACCTGCACGTAAATCAACTGGATCAGTAGAAAGGGAGCTTGTTTCTTCTTTAGATGACGTTTCAGATTCATCCCTGGAGAGGACTAACCAACGCCGAGCTTGCCTTATACGTGAAATAGTTCTTTCAATCTCAGGGTCAAATACTGGCAAGCTTGGATCAGGAAGCGAACGCGTCATTTAACGAAAGAAATGTGCAACTTATAGTAACAAAATAAAAAGAAAAATGCAATTAAATAAATTCCAATCAATAAATTAGCACACTATTGCAACACCCCAGCAATGGTGCCAAAAATTGACGTGGGCGAAAATTGGCAGATTAAGAATTAATTAGAGAAATGGCGTTGTGAGTACAGTTCTTAACTAGAAAAAATCCACTCTTCAATTTAGAAAAGGGTTGTCACAAATTTTAGAAATAAAATACTGGGAGTATGAGTCCCAGGTCGTCTCCCAACGAGTTGTAGGAAGATGTGCTCTTTTATCAATCAGAGGTTTTTAAAAGGGGTTTTGAATTTGATGAACAGAAAATTAAATTAGAGAATTTATATGATTTAAATAAAATCTTGACCGGGAGAAGATTAATTTGAAGTTCTATCCTTGTTAGAATTTTATCAAGAGCAATTAATAATTAGTCATTGTTTACATTTAGTTAACCCTCAACGAATGAAGGAAAGTCAAATTAAAAGTCAACTTCTATTCACAAGTCCTAACCCTCTCCCTTGGGAAGGATTAGAGTTAGTGATTAACAAGTCGACCAACAATGAACTAATTATAATTGAACTCTTGAGTATTCCAACTCAAGGTTCTCCTTTTAATCAACTCCCAATCAAGTTGGGGGACTACTCCATCATCATAATTGTAGACTTCACAAAATCAATAGGGGAAGTAAAAGAAGACATAATAAATAATAATAAAAGAGATTAATTAAAAGTAAAAATAGTCTTGTATTAATAAACTATGAAAAATAATCCAATGTCAACTCTGGATAAATTAAGAATATGGAAGAGTAAATGAAAAGTAAAATAACAAGCTATAATGACTAGTACCGAAGGTAGACCCTTCTCAAAAGCTAAAGCCAAAATTCTTCAAAATCCTAATTTATAAATGTTCAAGTGAGAAACCTAGGGGAGGAGTAAATTCAGATCTAAAAACTTAAAATTATGCGGAATGAATTGTTGTTTTGTCTCTGCATGTTCCCTGGCTCTAATCTGTGTTTATAGGCCGAAAACTGAGTTGAAATGCGGCCCAGAACCTGTGCCAGCAACTTTTGAAATTTTGCAGATCGCGCACGTCACGCGGCCGCGTCATCCACGCGTTTGCGTCACTCAGCGTTTCTCGTACCACGCGTGCGCATCGTCCACGCATTCGCGTCGTTCGCGCAACTTCCAATCCGCGCGGTCGCGTCAAGCACGCGAGCGCGTCACTGTGATTTCTTCCATTTCGCGCGGTCGCGTGAGCCATGCGACCGCGTGACTTCTCGCTGGTCATCTCCTTAATTCCTTGTATTCCTTCCACTTTTGCACGCTTCCTCTTCATTCCTTACACCTTCCTGCCCTATGAAGCCTGAAACACTTAACACACAGATCATGGCATCGAATGGTACGAAGGAAGATAAAAATATACAACTAAAAGGTCTTTAGGAAGCAAGTTATCATCATAGAATATTTTTAGGAAGGAATTGTAAATACATGCAAATCATATGAATAAGTGGGTGAAGACTTGATAAAACCACACAATTAAATAAAATATGAATCATAAAATAGCGGTTTATCAATCTTCCCAATTGTTGATGCTATCTCTTGGAAATGACTCCAACCATTGAGTAGCTTTGTCTCTCAGGGAAAATAGAAATAACAACAGCTTGTAAATGTCAGGATGCACACCATTGGTTTTGACAGCATCACAAATCCTCAGAAAAATGGATAAGTGTTGGTTTGGATCTTCAAGTGGTCCTCCTCCATAGGAACAATTATTTTGTACCAAAGTGATGAGTTGTGGCATCAATTCAAAGTTATTTGCATTGACATTTGGGGTAAGGATGCTACTCCCACAATGCCTTGGATTAGCAAACGTGTAAGAAGCCAAGACTCTCCTTTGTGGTTGACCATTGTTGTTGGCCACTCCCACTGGTGGATTTGTTGGATTCTCCTTCATTTCTTGGTACTCCTCTTCTGAAGTTTCCTCACCAATGACTCCCTTTCCTCTGACTTCACTTCTTATTCTCCTAAGAGTTCTTTCGTTAGACTCAGAGAAAGTAGGGGTCTCTCTCCTTGCTTTTGTCATACAAACAAAGCACAAGAAACTCACAAAACCAGAAAAAAACAAGAACACTGCACTCTATTGCTAGAGTGAGGTTAGAGCTAGCTTAAGCAAAAATTCAAGCAGTTAGTGTGTTAGAAAAAAATAAAGAAGAATAAAGAAAAAGGTTCTTAATCTAGACCACCACCTTACTTAATCATTGTCAATCTAATTCAATTCCCGGCAGCGGCGCCAAAAACTTGATGTGTGGAAAACGATCCAACACAAAACTCACCGGCAAGTGTACCGGGTCGCATGAAGTAATTATAATTCACATGAGTGAGGTAGATCCCACAGGAATTGAAGGATTAAGCAATTTTAGTTAGGTGGTTGATTTAGTCAAGCAAACAAGTGTTAATTTGAGTGATTTGTATCCAACAGAAGCTAAATTGCATGAAATTTAAAAGGGAGAGGGATAATTGACTGTAAATTAATGAGCAAAGGAAGTAAAGAAGCTGGATCTTAAAGTGCAAGTAATATAAATGACAGAAGCTTAGATTGCAAGAAATGTAAATAACTGAAGCTTAGAGTGCAAGAAATGTAAATTGCTTGAATGATAAAGGGCTTTGGGAGCTGGGATTTCAGAAATGAGACAAGAGAAAGTAAATGACAATCAACAGAGAAGTAAAGGATGAATTAAAGTGCAGCAGATCTAAACAGAAAAAAAGAATTGCTTAAAGAAGCAAAACAAAAAGTAAATTCAGTCCAATTGCAATAACTAAAAGAGCAGTTGAGGATCTCAGGGGTGAATGAGACTAGAAAACAAGTCTAGATCTCATTTCCTTCCTTGATCCAACAGAGAATAATTGCAGAAGAAGTAAAGATGAAGACCGTAAAGGAAACTTAAATCCAAGTCACAATTCTTTGAAATTATGCAGAAAGTAAATAAAGAGAGATCTCAGATCAAGAATGAAACAGAATTCCTTCAATTCTCAATCCAAGATTCAAAACAAAGAGAAAGAGTGCAGAAGTAAGAACAAAGAAAAAGAAAAACTCAGATCTAATCCAAATTCCCAAATTCAAGTGAAAACTAAAAATGAGCTAAAAGTCAAACTAAAAATATCCAAAAAAAAGGTCCTTCCTAAATCAAACTCTAAGCTATTTATACACTCTCTTCCATTGATCTTCAAGCCTTGAATTGGGCTTTTGGCCTTGCTGAGATTGGGTCGAAGATGGCTCCAATTGATTGCTCTTGATCTTGAGAAGAGATCTGTGTGAGAATTGGATGCTGGTGCTTCAAGTTTGAGTCAACATTTGAAGGCCAACGTTGACTCAAACGTCTTGTAGAAATAACCAGCAAAAAGAGGAAACTGCAGCTATCACTGGCGTTTGACCCAACGTTGGAGGGCCAACATCCGCCGATCCACGCGTACGCGTACCGTGCGCTTCCGCGCACACTGCCAAAAATGCTTATCCATGCGTACGTGCACTGTGCGCTTGCACGTGGATGCATGAATTCCATTTTCCAGTTTAAACCAGGGATGGGTGATGTTGGCTTCAGCGTTGGACCTCCAACGTTCCCTCCAACATTGGCACTATTGCGCGTACGCGTACTGTGCACTTAAGCATGCATTGATTTTTTTTCCACGCACGCATACGCGGCATTGGTGCGTGCGCGCCGATTCCACTTTTTCCAATTCCAATTCCGATTTTGAGGTAGCGTTTGAGGTTACGTTGGACCCCCCCCAACATTCGCTTGTGGTGTGTACGCGTACCATGCGCCTCCCCGCACATGAGCTAAAAATACACGTTTGTGCGTACGCGTGCTGTACGCTTCCGCACGGATGCCAAAATCTGCTGTTTGTGCACGTACGCAGCATGTACGCGTACGCGTAGCTCAAAATTTCTTTGACCCAGAATTGATCATTTTCTCACCATGTTGGGGTTAACGTTGGACCCCCAACGCCATCCCAAACGTGAGCTTCAGCAAATTTATGTTCTGTTTCTCTTCTCCAAGTCTCTTTTCTTCAACCTTCCTCCATGCCTTTCTTTACCTGTTATCTACCAACAAATGCATCAAAGCTATGCTAAAATCATAAGACTTCTAATCATCCTCAGCATATAAGTAATCATAGCATAAAACCTCATGAAATTGCATCAAATTACTCATGGTTGAATGAATACAGACAGACATGTATTTCTACCCAAATGGCTTACTTATAACTCAAGAAAGTGCATAAAACCTAATGAAAACAAA
This sequence comes from Arachis hypogaea, assembly GCF_003086295.3. NCBI lineage: Eukaryota > Viridiplantae > Streptophyta > Magnoliopsida > Fabales > Fabaceae > Arachis > Arachis hypogaea. Next base: position 73,125,803 of record NC_092036.1, read on the forward strand.
GAAAAAGGCTAGTAAAACTAGCCTAAGATGCCTTGGCATCAAGGCAATCCAAAAAAAAAAAGCAAAAACCATTATTCCTCCTATGTTTGCACCAAGAACAACTCCGGGAAGTCAACCAAGTCTGGAAAGCGTGTTTCAAAACAAAGAGGCACTTCATGAAGTTGATAAGCGAGTGGTTAGATGGCTTTTGGATTGTAGGATTCCTTTCAATGCAGTTATGTCACCCTTTTTCAAGATATGTTGGATGGTGTTGCTGGCATTGGGCCTGGTTATAAAGGTCCTTCTTATGATACATTGAGGGTTAACTTATTAACCAATCTCAAAAGGGAGTGTCAAATGGTTGTTGATAGCTATAGGTCTGCTTGGAGAGATACTGGATGTACTCTCATGGCTGATGGTTGGACAGATCAAAGGCAAAGAACCTTGATTAATTTTTTGGTTTATTGTTCAAAAGGGTTGTGCTTTGTGAAATCTATAGATGCCTCAAGTATGGTTAAAAATGCTTCAAGCTTGTGTGACTTGTTTTCAGAGGTGATTGAATGGATTGGACCTGATAATATTGTTCATGTAGTGACAGATAATGCCAGGAATTATGTTGCTGCTGGTAGGCTTATTAATAAAAAATTTGAAAATATTCACTAGTCATCTTGTGCTACTCATTGCTTGAATCTTATTCTAAAAGATATAAGCATCATGCCACATATTTCTAACCTTGCAACACGTGCTTCGAAGATTACCGTGTTTATGTATAATCATACAATGTTCTTGTCTTGGCTAAGACAAAGAACTGATTGGAGGGAGATTGTTCGTCCAGGTGCAACTCATTTTTCCTCTATCTTCCTCACATTGATGAGTATCTTTGAGCGCAAATCGGATTTACAATCATTGGTTGTTGATACACACTTTACCGGACACAAATTAGGAAGGAATGCTAATGGTAGAGCTGTAAGTGCAATTATCTTAGACAATAAATTTTGGGATGATTGTTTTACTGCATGCCAAATTGTGAGTCCGTTGATTAAATTGCTGAGGTTGGTAGATGCCGATGATAAACCATCATTGGAAATTGTTTATGAAGGCATGCTGAGGTCAGAAAATGGAATCAAAGAAATGTTCAAGCATAGGAAGACTGCATATCAACCTTACACAGAGATTATCAACTCAAGATGGGACAAACACTTGAAAAAAAGTCTTCACGCAGTAGCTTATTTCTTGAATCCTGCTTGCTTTTTTTCTAAAAATTATAGAGAAGCACCTGATGACATGCGAGCTTTACTTGATCTTGTTACATTGCATTGCAAGGTTAATAATTTAGATTCAGTTGAGGCAATAAAAGAAATACACTTATATAGAGATTGAAAGGAAAGCTTTGATAGGCCTGAAGCTATTCCAGCTGCAAAAAAGACTTCAACCTGGTAATAATATCTATTTGATAATAAGCTTTAGTTATTTACTTATTTTATGTTTTGGTTTCCTTAATTTGATAACTAATACTTGAGATATGGGATTGTAACTTATAGATGAATGGTGGAGGTTATTTGGTAGTTCTGCTCCATGTTTACAAAACATGGCAGTTCGCATTCTTAGCCAAGCATCTGCTTCTTCAGGGTGTGAAAGGAAATGGAGTCTTTTTGATCAAATTTATACAACAAGAAGGAATAGATTGGAGCATGATAGGCTAAGTGATATTGTGTATGTTACATATAATTTGCATCTTAAATCCAGGTAATATATATTTCATCCTTTCATTTCATATCATTAGATTTTGTATAGTTAATATACTAGGCTTATCATATATTGTATTTAATTTGTTAGGAAGGAAAGAAAAAAAAAGAAAGCAAAAGTTGCAATATGATCCAATCGATATTGAAAGTATTGATATGGTTGATTTTTGGGTGACGGAAGAGGTTGAAAAAGAGCCTGATCTTCCAAGTAATATTGAAGACTTGCTTGGTGAGTATTATAGTTTATTGATCAGACAATAAATTATAATAGCTTTGATCTTTAATTTATTGATAATGTGTTATATTTTGTTAGATGAGATTGATGCTGATTTAGATCAAGGTGGTGGTGGTGATAGTAGTAGTACATTTTATGCTGCACCACTTACTTTTTCTGGTCCAAGTAGTGGAAATGAAGGTGATGATATCAATGACGCAAATCTGCAGCAAGTTATGGAGGATTTTGAGGATTGATGACAGACTTGGATCATTTTGATGTTTGCTATGTTATGTTTGATTGGTTGTTTTGTTTTTTAACTTTTGAATTTGTATTTGAATGAGATTATAACATTCTGGTTTATGTAGTACTTTTAATTTAAATGATATTTTAAAGTTTACATTAGAGTATAATTATATTTTCATGTGTTTATTTATATTTTATTTATTATTTTATTATAAAACGGTTTTTTTGGTTCAACCACAGTCGAACCGGTTGAACCTATGAACCAGTGAACCAGTAGCTAGAGCAGTTCGATGACCGGTTCGGTTTTCAGAACCTTGCTTCGACTAGAAGCATATGAGAACTCAAGACTCTACAAAAGAAAAGGTGAAAGTGGTACATGACAAGAACATCAAGAGAAGAGAGTTTAGAGCTGGGGATTAAGTCCTTCTCTATAACTCAAGGTTGAGGTTAATGCCGGGCAAGCTAAGGTCAAGGTGGGATGGACCTTACATAGTGGAGAAGGTGGAACCGTATGGAGTTGTCCACCTAAGTCACCCCTCAAGCCCCACCTTCTTCAAAGTCAATGGCCATTGTTTGAAGCTGTATCACGGTGCAAAAGTGAAGAACAACAAGGAGTTGGAGATCTTCCTCTTGAAGATCCAACAAAGGATGAGGGTTGAGCCTGTGGACCGTCCAACTTAAGGACGTTAAAGAAAAGTGCTAGGTGGGTGACAACCCACCATGGTATGATCTTCCTTTTTATTGGTTCTAGTTTATTTATGCCTGTGTTAATTTTCACATCTGCATGTTTACCTTTATTTGGAGTTATATATATATATATATATATATATATATATATATTCCACGGGTGCACATAGATGACGCGCACGCGTGAGATCGCGGACAGGCCCCATGCAAAAATGGTGATTGAATGACGCGTCCGCACGACCAAACAAAAAGTTGTGCTAGGGCCGTGCGGGAAATGGGCAAAGGGCACAGACACGAGTCACGCGTACGCATCAACGCCCATTTTCAATTTGTGCTATATTCGTGTTAGGACGATGCCACAGCATGACCTGGATAGATAGTTGCGCCAGGTTCATACTGAAGAGGTGCCAGGCATGCGACGCTTCCATGCATAAGCGTGGCCGACGCATACGCCTCACCCCGTCCCCAAAATTTGTGCTTATGTGATGCTGGAACTGTGCCTCCCGCATGGCTCGAACAGTGAGTTGTGCTGAGCCCATGCCGGTAACGTGCTAAACGCACAACTTCACCTCATGCATACGCTTGGGTGACGCGTGCGCGTGCATTACTTTCATTTTTTCACGTTCCACACGTATGCGTGGACGACGCTTACACGTCACTACCCGATTTTAAAATCCCATCACGCAGACCTAGTTTGCGCTGTTCTCCCCCTTCTTTTGTTTCCTTCTTTTCTCCTCAATTCCTTCTTTGTTCTTTCTTCTTCCCTACTCACTATTCTTCCTCCCTTTTTTTCTGGCGGCCACCATTCTCCGGCGTTCTTTTTCTTTATCTCACTATTCTTCTTTCTTTCCCATATTCTTTCATTACTTCCACTTACCACCACTTCCTCTTGCATTTAAGATTTCATTCTTCTATAATTATCTTTTCTATTTTCATTTAATTTAGTTACATCTCACTAAGTTATTTTTCTTTTTGTTGCACTTTATTTTCTTATTTATTGCTTAGTCTTAGTTATTTTCTTTTCAATTTATTGTATGTTTGAAATTCGTATTGGATCACTATTCCTTTTATAAATTCATTGGATTGTTTGGTGGTACTTGCTCTATTGGATATAATTTTTTGTTCTTTTCATGGTGATATATGTTGGTTTTATCCAGTTGCTTGTTGCATAATACAATGCACACCACATGTTTGTGAAAAAGTTTCAATGAACCCTTACTTTAACTTTGCTTGTATTCTTGTATTCTTTGCTACTTTTTCACTACACTTATCTTATTAATGCATTCTTCACTATCCTTACTTGTTTATTCACAACTCTCCTCTTCCCTTATTTTCAGTATGACACCTGCGAAAGGAAAGAAAAAATCCTTTAAGAAAACGGTTTCCAAAAGGCAAGCATCAAAGTCACCCAAAAATCCGCAGCCTTCTAAGAAATCAAAAGTGGATATTTGAATTGATGAGTCAGACAAGAAGATTCTTGCTAAGGATACAGCACGATTCGCCAACCGTTATTGTGAAAGGATGCATGCTAATATTATGGAGCGGAATCTCCACCGCAAGCGCCTCCTCTTTGTACCGGACCATTTAATACAATATGTGGAGGATAGAATGAAGAAGAGACGTTGGGGGTTCTTAAACTGAGATTTAATTGAAGTCAACTTGTCTTGGGTTGACAAATTTTATGCTAACTACCACTCTTCGATCCTTGACTCAATCTACATGCGTCAGAAGCAAGTTCCTATTTCAGAAGATGCTCTTCACCGAGTGCTTGGTACCCTACCAAATCCGAAAGGGTTGGATGCATTCCAAGAAGCGAAAATTGCCCGCAAAGGTTATACTTTTGATTGGGACCCCGTCCTTAAGGTAATTGCTAAGCCCAGAAGTACTTGGATTTATGGGCAAAGCAAGGTTAACCCAAAGGGGCTTTTAGCTAATGATTTGACAAATGAGGCTCGTCTATGGCAACAGATCATATCCCACTCTGTCTGGTCGAGCACTCATGAGTCCTCTATCACCAGGGATATGGCAGTGCTTGTATGGTGCATTTTGACTGAGAGGCCAGTCAACATCCCTAGACTCCTCCGCCGGGCCATGGGCCGAGTTCACACAGCTGGTTACATTCCCTTCCCAGCCTTGGTTATGGTACTCGCATCTGCAGCTGGCATTCCGCATGAACCAGATGACGTAAAGAGTAAAATTCCCTCAGCAGATGAACTAGTCCCCCATGGAAAGTGGATCATGCCACAAGTACCACCTAAGAGCCTGAATGACAACCTGTCTTTGAAAGCCCCATCATCTTCTGGCCCACCACCATCAACACTTCATGCACCACCACCATCCGACAACCAGTTGCTCCTTGAGATCTTGGAGAGGCTAGACCGGCACGGCCGGTAGATAGAGCAAATTGAGCGCCACAATAAGCACCGATACAACTACTTAAAGGAGCTCGTTAGTTCTACTCACCCACCTATGAAAGAACCCGACACTTTGGACTCTACTTCCAGTGATGGCAATGCAAGCAATCAAGCTATGGATACGGAGGCACCACTGTCCCCCCATTATTTGGCCATTGGAAGTGGCGATCCCGGACACACCTTGCGGATCACTGATAGCACGAAGGACCGTGCCAAGCATTAAGTGTGGGGAGGTCGGTAACTGACTCCCGAAGGTAACAACTCTCTCTTAACACCAATATTTTAATTCTCTTTTGGTAGACAGAATAACTTGCATGAGTAGTTAGTTGCTTGCATTTAGGTACTACTTGGTTGAAGTGGTAAATTCTTTTTCAAGATACTATTTTATAGCATTTCACTAATTTGAATTAAAATTTTTTATTGAACTTGCTTGAAGAAATTCATTTTGGAACATGGTTTTAGAGCTCGAACACACAAAACCAGCGAGAATTTGAACCTATTTGATTGGTTGCATCTATTAACCATTGTTTTATTTTGGTGTGTGTTGTTCTCTCTAAAATTGTGATCTTTGTCTTGCTTGATTCTATATTTCCATTGTTTGATGTATGCATACACTTATGTGATTGAGGCCTTGTTTCACTTAGCTCACATACCCATATGGCCTTACCCTATCATTCCCCTTGCAACCCAATGTTGAGCCATTTTACCCCTATTTATTCTTTATTTTAGCATATTACTAACTCTAAGCGGAAAAAAATGTTCCTAATTTGAATCCTTGATTAGCTTAGACTAGTGAGGTGTACATGAATTAAGTGTGGAGAAATTAAATTGGAGAATACATGTTTATGAAATTGGGTATTTTATATTCCTATGTGAAAATGTGAATATAGTTGGGCACTTGTACATGCATTTATCACTTTAATCATATGCACTACCTCCTTTATGCATATCAAAAAAAAAAAGAAAAAAAGAGAGGAAGCAATAAAAAGGGGACAGAATGCCCCAAGTGAAATAATTAAATTAATGCATATAATTTGTATTCAAAAGACATCAAGGTGCATGGATTTGTGGAAAAATAGTTAATGGGTGCCAAGGCTTTGTATTGTGATAACATGAAACGTCTTAAGTTGGGTGGGAAGTATAGGTTAATCAAGGATTCTAATTTTAGTCCACTTAACCAAATACATTCCTACCTTGACCCTAACCCCATTACAACCCTTGCAAAGACCTCTTGATATGTGTATTTGTGCATCAAATTTTTGTTGATTGGTAGAAGAAGAGCAAGCCTTAGAAAGCAAGATTAGTAGAGAACTGAGAGACTCGACCCTCAAACACTAGAGTAATAAGAGTATATACACTGCCAGTGAGGGTTTGACGCTCAATTCTTTGTTTCCGGCTTTCATGAGCTTTCTTCTTGCAAGTCTACTTGTGCTTTGTTGTGTGATTTTGACGATCGGATTTTCTATCGGTAAAGAAATATAAAAATATGATTGCGTTGTAAGTATAGCTTCTAAACCAACAGAAAATCCTTTCGTACAAACGTTTGGTTGTCACAAGTAACAAACCCAATAAAATTTATAAACCGACGTATTCAAACCTCAGGTTGTCTTCTCAAGGAATTGCAGGGAAGTATGATTTATTATTGGTTATGAAAAACAGTATTTTTGGGTTTTGAAAAGGTTTGAACAAGAGAAATAAATTACAGGAATTAATAAATCAATAGCTAATAAAACTCTTGGCAAAGTACAAAAGCTGGAAGTCCTATCCTAGTTATCCTTATCAATAGTGATGAGAATTATATTTTTGCTCCCACTAAGTCAACCTCTAACTATGAAGGTAAGTCAAGTGGACAAATCAATTTACATCTAAAGTCCTAGTCAACTCCTAAGGAAAGACTAGAGTTATAGGAATCTAATACTAAAATTGTGAATATTCATTAATTGTTCGCTCCCCTTTGAATGAATTGATTCCCCCACTTTGTAGTCTCTAATTTGTGTTTTTGGGCTTGGATTTGGGCCAAAAAGGGTCCAAAAATCGCTGGGGGTGACTTCTGTAAATTCTGCAGATCACGCACGTCACGTGTCCGCGTGGGTCATGCGGTCGCATCATTTGGAGTTTTGCTCTTCCACACGGTCGCGTCAATCACGCGTCCGCGTCAGTTATGTTTCGCGAGTCACGCATTTGCGTCAAAGCACACATTCGCGTCGCTGCCAGTTTCTTCAAAAACTCCATTTTGTGCTTTCCTTCCATTTTTGTATGTTTTCTTTCCATCCTTTAAGTCATTCCTGCCCTATAAAACCTGAAAGTACTCAACACACAGATCACGGCATCGAATGGTAATAGAGGATAATTAATTTTAATATTTCTAAAGCATAGGAAACAAGTTTTCACTTATGTCATATCACAAGGAAGGAATTGTAAAACCATGCAAATTTATATGAATAAGTGGGTAAAGAATTGATAAAATCACTCAATTGGGCACAAGATAAATCATAAAATAGTGGTTTATCAACCTCTCCACACTTAAACATAAGCATGTCCTCATGCTAAATCCAAGAGAAAAGAGAATGGAGGTAAAATGGTGGAATCTTATGCAATGCAATCTATTCTAAATGCAACTACCTAAATGAGTCATGCAATTCTAGTTATTATTCACTTATATATAAAGCTTACATGTAGTTAAATTTATTCATATCTTCAAGGAATCATATATGCACAATTAAAGCCAAATCATATTAAAGCACAATTACGATTGAGTTGAATTAAGATAGTTCACAACTTGCAAGACAATAAATAATTAAATATGGATATATGAGAATGAGTTGTTGAACCCTCACTGGATTTCGTGTTTACTCTCTAATCACTCAGTGTTTGGGGTTAATCACTCTCTTCTTTTCTAGTCATGCTTTCTAAAACTTTGTTTTTCATCTAACCAATCAACAAATATTGAATATAGACATACAAAAATCATGAGGTCTTTTCCCAGGTTGTAATGGGGCTAAGGTAAGGGTAATGGTGTACATATAAGACTAAGTGAGCTAACAAAGTGAATCTTTGATTAGTCTAAGATCTCATTTAACATACATGCTTTATAATTTCAAAGTTCTCTTACCTACTTACCCAAATTTTTCCACTTTTGTATTACATGCTCATGCACCAAATTTATTTTTGACTTTTTGTCCCATGTGCATTGATTCTTTATAATTGCATTGGGGTAATTTTTGTATCCCCTTATTTAAATACTAAAATTTTTATTTATTTATTTATTTATTATTTTTTTAATGCACATGGTAATTTAATTATTTTGATTTCACATGAGCATGCTTCCCAAATTTTTGAAATAACTTATTCAATTTAAATCCCTACTTTGTTTCTATCATCCCATGTTCCCATAAAATTTCCCACACTTAAATTATACACACTATCTATCTTAAGTTAACCAAGAATTCAACTTGGGATTTTTATTTTGTTTTTCTGCTTAAAGCTAGTAATGTAGTTATAAAATAGAAGAGGGGGTCAAAAAGCTCAAGGGGGTTAGCAAGGGTAATTGAAAGGGTAGGCTATTTGGGATAAGTGAGCAAAAACAATTAATAGCCTCAATCATCTCTTGGTATGTATCTATATTCTATATTGGACATATAGATTAAAACAAAATAAAGATTGCAAGCATAGAAAAGAAGTGTGAAACACACAAGAATGAAATTTATGGTTTGATGTAACCATACAATTAAGCTCAAAACTCACAGGTTGTGTATTCTCTAGCTCAGAAATCATACATCAGTTATGTATGTCATGCAAGTAGAAATCAAGAGTTCCATTCAACTCAATGTAAATCTTAAGGTGGCCCTTAAAATCTTAGTGTTCCTCCTTGAAGAAATGTTGTTAACTAACTAACATGTAATGCTATATATACAAGGTGTGTGGATTATTTTTATTCTGTTATGCTAAAGTCTCTAGTTTACTCCTTTTATTTTTAATTAAACCAAACTATCATATGCTAAAAGGGTAAACTATACTAATTAATCCACTTGATTATAACTAGTAGTCTAAAAGTGTAAATTAAGTTAAAATATCTAAGATATATACAGCCCAAAGTGCAGAATGCAAAAATACAGCAAAAGCAAAAAAAAAGAGAAAAATATGCAAATAAAATACAGAAAATGAACAAAATAAGATAGAAGAGTCTTATAGTGGTTCACCAAAAAATATATGCCAGAGATGGCGACCTCCCCACACTTAAATAATAGCATCATCCTCGATGCTCACTCAAACTGGGTGTGAAGAAGTGTGATCTCTGGAAGGATAGGCTATTGGTGTCTCAGTGGTAAGCTGACGGTCTGCAGTCTCTGTGAGTGTAGGAGGAGCCCTGCTGAAGCGGAGGCTCTGTCTGTAGAGGAATCTCTGGATCTGCGCCTGTAGCTGGTGGTGCTCCTCATGGTGTGGTGCAGTGTGCTCAGGTCCTCCCTGCTCAGCCTGGGTATGTGCCTCCTCCTCATGATCGCTCGCGTCCTCCTTAGATGTCTCTGATGGTGTGTCAGGCTCGGAGGGGATGTCGCCACTGGATCGGATCATCAACTTGAGGTGCTCATAGCGTCGCTTATGGCGATGCTCAGACCTCTCATAATGTCGCCTGTTGCGACGTTCAGACCTCTCAAATTGCTACCGATGGCGGCGCTCCATCTAGTCTAAGTGGTCAAAGAGTCGGTGCACCAGAAGATAAACTGGCTTAGGAGTAGGTGGGGGTGCAATGGATGGAGCTGGGGCAATGGATGCTGAAAGGGCAGCTGAAGACGTAGCTGCCTCAGTAGAGTCAGTGAGAAAAGGAGGTCGGTAGCCTAGAGCCTGAAACTTCCTACTGTGAGGGATGATCTTCCTGCAGTCTGCGGCGGATGGCTTTTCATCAGCAATTTCCCAAGGTACCTCAGCTCGACGACCCAACTGAGTAATCAGGAATGTAAACGGGAGGGTGCCTCTGATATGGACCCTGGCCATGTAATGCCGGATGAAGTGAGGCAGATATAGGTCCTTACCCTCTATCACACACCAGATGAGGGTAATCATAGCAGCTGGCACCTCTGTCTCATGAGTGCTCGACATTACGTAGTTACTCAGAATCTACTGCCAAAGTCGAGCCTCATCATTCAGATATATTAGCCTGATTCTCTTAGGTACCACTGTGCTCTTTCCCATGACCCATGGAACAGTAGGATCAAGAGCTATAGTCCATTTCACTGCATCCCAGTTAAATCTCATGAATCACATATCTTCTTCAGCCCTTTGGTAACAGTCTGGCTGATCTGATTTAGGTGGGAGCTAGAGGATGTCTTCTATGACTTCCTCAGTAACCAGAATTTATTTGCCTCTGAGTTGTACTACATCCAGGGATGTTTTAAAGTAGTTACAGTAGAATTCTCTGACCCAGGATGAGTTGATCTCAGTCAAGTTTCTCTCTAGGAAGAACCAGCCTCTCTGTTTAATTTGGTCTGAAGTGTATTGCTTGAGTTCTTCTGAAATTTTGAGTGTCCTTTCCAGGTATAGGTTCATGGATGTGGCAAAAACTGGTACTTCAGCTCACAGTATTTGTTTGTAAATTTACTAGGTCAGCTGTAGGTACTAACTGATCAGCCTTTTCCTGCGGGGTAAAGTTCTTCTCCCGCCAGGAATCATCATGCAAGATGCCAAGGATGGTCATAGAAGATTCGCCTCTTTTTCTTTTGCCAGTGGTTGCTTTTCCTTTTCCTTTGCTTTTGAGGGTCAGACATCCTGAAAAGTAGAAATTCCAGGATATAATTGAAGAACAAAAGCAGGAAAACAAGTAGGTAAATAGAATATTTGCAATATAAGCACAGAGTGGTAAAAGAACAAGAAAAGCATGAAATGAGTTAAATATATGTGCATTTTGGATTGTATTCGAGTGAAAAAGTATGAAAAGAAAAAGTACAATCCAAAATATAGCAGTAGCAGAATTCAAGTTAAATAGGAAAAACAATGATCATGCCCTGAGTTAGAAAGTTAAAGTAGTTAGGTAAAAAGAGAAGTTAGAAAGTTAAAATGGTTAATAGGTAAAAAGGAAGTTAGAAAGTGAAGGCAGTGAGTTAGTAAAAAGAAAGTTAAAGTAAGTGGCATGATGATGGGTGTCCTAGTTAACAATAAATCCATAAATTTAAAGAATAATCAACTCATATTCAAGCAAATATATCAGTTTATTGATGATAATTCAGATAGATGCAAGAGGTGCAAATTAAAATAAAATCATCAATAATGCAGTTTATTAACCAGGGAATTAAAAGGAATAAGAATGCTAGCCCGTGCATTTATGAATTGGTTTGGTTGTAGCCAAGATGTGCGAAATTCTAAATCGCCAAAACCAATACATGAATGGGGTAAAAATGAAACAATTTACAGAAAATTGGGCAACATTTCGACTAAAATTGGGTGTTCCCGAGAAATAAACAGCAGAAAAAATCAATTCATATAAAATTAAATAATGCTGCAAAGAGACACAAATAACATGAACATGAAAGAACAGTGTAACAGCAGCGTGAAACATAGAAGAACAATATATGAACAATATGATCATCACAGTAAAATCAGAATTGCGAAATAGATAAACCAGGTAACAAGAACGGCACAATTATCAGGCCTAAATTCACTAACCACATCCTTGCTACCTAACCACCTAGAATCCACTACAATCATGCATCTCTAACTATCATAATTTGAACAGAATCTGAAAAATATGCAACTAACTAACTAAGGATAGAGGAATCGGTGTTCGATGAAACCTGGTATGTGTATGAACAGAGGTATGGATCAGAGAGATAGTGGGAATGTGGTGGTGGTGTTGCTGACACGGTGGTGATGGGAGGGGTGGCGCGGTAGCGGTCCGAGGTGGTGGCAGGGGTGGGTATGTAGTGCTAGGTTAGGTTAAGGGAGGGGTAGGGAAGGAAAAAGGGGGCGATGGTTGTGGGGCTGTGGTAGTGGTCGGCGGGGATGGGAGGCGACGGACGTGTCGTTCATGCTTTCGCGTGGGATGAGTGTTGTGCAATTGACGCGGTCGCGTCAGGGACGCGAACGCGTGGGCCGTTTTGTGCTAAACGCACACCAGCCGCACGATTCCAGCCCAACTTTCTGGGCTGGATCTTTACGCCGATTTCCATTCCATGCCCACACGTGGCCTGCGCACTCGTGTGGGGTGATTTTTTTTTATGCAGTGTGCAAAATGCAATGAATGTTATGCACAATTCTAGGTTCAATCAAAATTCAAAAAAAAAAAAACAGACTAGACTGAAAACGGAACGATCATACCATGGTGGGTTGTCTCCCACCTAGCACTTTTAGTTAAAGTCCTTAAGTTGGACATTTGATGAGCTTCCTGTTATGGTGGCTTGTGCTTGAATTCATCCAAAAATCTCCACCAATGTTTGGAATGCCAACAACCTCCGAGGTCCTAAAAAAGGCACATAAAGCCCTTGAGCAGTTTTAAACAAGTTCTCAGGCTTCCAGTGTGCTGAATGTCAGAACAGACTCCAGGATTTCAAACTTTGCTTTTACACCCGTCTTTGTCTTGATCTGCATTTTTCCAGCTGGGTGGTGAGCAATCTGAATTCTTACTGTAGCAACCAAACAGCTTTCGAGACCCTTTCAATTGAGCTTGACACCAATCCTTGCACCTCAAATTGAAGTGTGAAACCTCATTGAATCTCGCATACCAGCTCTGAGTGGGAGTCATTTCCCTTTTACTCTTAAAGCCACAAAGAGCTCTAAGCTGGCCATCTGTTTCAAGTAAACCATATTCAAGTGGAAAAGTAAAGGTAAAAGCTAAGGATTTTACCCACTTGAAGTTTGTATTGGGCGGTAATGGCCTTGGGATAGGTGTTTCCAGTGGTTCTGCAAGCTCTACTCCCTTGTATTATTCTGTGAATTCCTCCACTTCTTTGCAAACTTCTTCAATGTCAACCATGTCTTTATCAAAGTCTTCGATTTCTTCCTCATCATCACTCAAGTCATAAGTTGGAGGTTGAGAAAAATCTACCTCAGCATTATCTTCGTATACACTCGAGGAAGATTCTTCTGTCTCAAAGAATTCACTTGCGGATGCAAGTTCATTACTAGGAGAACTTGACTCGTGATTATCATTATCAAGGAAACTTGTGTCTTGAGTTGTTCCGTCCAGTTCTTCATAGTATACCTGCTTTGGGGGTTGTGCACTCTCCTCCTTAGCATCAATTATAACGTCTTTGACGGAATTTTCCACAACTTTGGATTCCCATGGAGGTTCAACATCTCCTAAATCTTCAATCAATACTTCTTCTTCTTGGATAATTTGGGCTTCCTCCAATTGTTCCAGAACAAAGTCATGCTCCTTACTGTTTACTGGAACTTCTAATGTCTCTTTCATGCTACGTTCTTCATTAGATTCTCCACATGAAGCCATGGGGATTCCTTGAGTATCCGGATGTCTGGAAGATAATTGATTTATTGCTTGCTCCAGTTGATGAAGGGTTGCATGAAATTGATCTACTGATTCTTCGAAGCGAGCCTGTGATTCTTGGGTCGATGAATATGGACACAGTGCATATGAAAGTGGTGGTTCTTGGGAGTAATAGGATTGGAATTGGGGTGAATAAGGATCATACGGTGGTGAATGGCGAAAGGAAGCTTGTGAGTGTGGTGGTTCAAAGCTATGTTGAGAGGATGGTTTATAAGCACAGGGTGGGGCTTGTTGGTAACTACAAGGGGGTCCACCATACCTATCAGCTTGGTATGCATTGTAGAATGGTCTTTGTCCATGATATCTCGGAGGGTGTTGTTGCCTAAAGGGTTGATCAGATCTTCTTGGCTCCATCCATCTTTGATTGCTTAGACCTTGATGCATATTCCTATTGTAGCTTCCATTCCTTTCAACAAAAGTAGAACCAAACTCAAAGCGAGAGGGGTGAGAACTCATAGTAGCTATTAGAAATAAGAAGGGAAAACAAAAACAAATAAACAAGTAAAGGAAAAATATTTACAATAACCAATAATAAGGCACACATTTGCAATTCCCCGGCAATGGCACCATTTTGACGATCGGATTTTCTATCGGTAAAGAAATATAAAAATATGATCGCGTTGTAAGTATAGCTTCTAAACTAACAGAAAATCCTTTCGTACAAACGTTTGGTTGTCACAAGTAACAAACCCAATAAAATTTATAAACTGAAGTATTCAAACCTCGAGTCATCTTCTCAAGGAATTGCAGGGAAGTATGATTTATTATTGGTTATGGAAAACAATATTTTTGGGTTTTGAAAAGGTTTGAACAAGAGAAATAAATTGCAAGAATTAATAAATCAATAGCTAATAAAACTCTTGGCAAAGTATGAAAACTGGAAGTCCTATCCTAGTTATCCTTATCAATGGTGATGAGAATTATATTTTTGCTCCCACTCAGTCAACCTCTAACTATGAAGGTAAGTCAAGTGGACAAATCAATTTAACACCTAAAGTCCTAGTCAACTCCTAAGGAAAGACTAGAGTTATAAGAATCTAAATCAATCAGCAAATATATCAATTATCAATCACGATGAGTTTGACAACTCAAGAGTTACCAATTAATCAACTAGAACCAAGAATATAAGAAACTAAATAAAAGTCATATGTCTGAAATACCTCAAATATTAATAAAAGAAATCAAATCCAGCATGGAATAGTTCATAAGTTAAATTGGGAAAACAAATAAAAGGAACATTGAACCTGTGATGAAGAGAAGTAGTCTAAACATAATAGAAATCCTAAATCCTAATCCTAATTCCGAAGACCTAAGAGAGAGGAGAGAACCTCTCTCTCTAAAAACTACATCTAATCCTAAAATTGTGAAATATTCATTAATTGTTTGCTCCCCTTTGAATGAATGGATTCCCTCACTTTGTAGTCTCCAATCTGTGTTTTCTGGGCTTTGATTTGGGCCAAAAAGGGTCCAGAAATCGCTGGGGGTGACTTCTATAAATTCTGCAGATCGCGCACGTCACGCGTCCGCATGGATCACGCGGTCGCGTCATCTGGAGTGTTTCTCTTCCACGCAGTCGCGTCAGTCATGCGTTCGTGTCAGTTGTGTTTCGTGAGTCACGCATTCGCGTCATGTACGCGTTCGCATAGATGCCAGTTTGTGCAAAGCACGCGTTCGCATCGTCCACGCGTTTGCGTCACTGCCTGTTTCTTCAAAAACTCTATTCTGTGCTTTCCTTCCATTTTTGTATGTTTCATTTCCATCCTTTAAGTCATTCCTACCCTATAAAACCTGAACGTACTCAACACACAGATCACGGCATCGAATGGTAATAAAGGATAATTAATTTTAATATTTCTAAAGCATAGGAAACATGTTTTCACTTATGTCATATCACAAGGAAGGAATTGTAAAATCATGCAAATTCATATGAATAAGTGGGTAAAGAATTGATAAAATCACTCAATTGGGCACAAGATAAATCATAAAATAGTAGTTTATCAGATTTAAATTAGTGGAATCCAGTTATGTTTGTTCATGGAGAATTTATTTACTTTAAACCAAGTAGGTATAAGCATTTTAGCATGTAGTTGCATTCATATAAATAGGTTGCATTGCATGAGTCTCATATTTTCCCCTTCACTCTTTTGGTCTCCTTGAGCTTAGCATGAGGACATGCTAATGTTTAAGTGTGGGGAGATTTGATAAACCACTATTTTATGATATATTTTGGACTGAATTGAGTGGGCTTTGTCAACTATTCTCACACTTATTCATGTAAATTGCATGTTTTTCATTTCCTTCCTAATTTTATGCTATGATTGAAAACATGCTTCCTAGGCCTTAAAAGTGTTGACTCTTAATTCTCCTTGTTACCATTCGATGTTGTGATGTGTTTATGAAATATTTTCAGGTTTACAGGGCATGAATAGCTTAAAGGATGAAGATGGGACATGTCTAAGTGGAAGGAACACAAGAAACAAAAGAGCTAAAAAGCGAGGAGCAATGCGTACGCATGACTGACGCGTACGCGTGACCAGCGCAGAAGTTCAGCGACGCGCACGCGTGGCTGACGCGTACGCGTGACAGAGCGTCACATGCTACACTTAACAAAACTCATTGGGGGTGATTTTTAGGCTGATTTGGACCTAGTTTCAAGCCCGAAAACACAGGCTAGAGGCAGGGGTAGAGCTGAGATTGGACACACTTCAATTTTCATTTTTAGTTTAGTTTTAGTTTTTTAATTCTAGAGAGGGAAACACTTACTTTTCTCTAGGGTTTTGATTTCTTAGTTTTGCTTTTGAATTGGATTCGAGAGAGCTGCTGCTACCTTCAATTGGAATCATTGTTCTTATAATTTTCTTCCCTATTACTTCTATTGCTTTTGTTTTTCCATTTAATTACCTTGAATTCATGTTTGGATTTTATTACTTTTGGATTTTATTAATGCAATGAATTATTTTTATGTTTAATTTTAGTATGTGTTTGATCATTGTTAATTATTATTCGTGCCATTTTTAATTTGATTAATTTCTCATAATTACCATGTCTTTTATTTACTCCTATTATATATTTATGAAAATGGCATTCATGTTAATGACTTAAAGCTCTCAACTTGGCTTAGGGGTTGATTAATTGGGATCCCTTGATTTGTGATACTCAAGTAGTGGTCTGTAATTGGGAGTTGCTGGCTAACTCAATTTTCATCAACTCTAGTCCTTCCTTATGAAGTGACTAGGACTTGTGAATCAAAATTAGTACAACCACTTGACTTTCCTTAATTTGCCAGAGGATAACTAAGTGGAAGCAATGAACATTTACTATCATACTTGGAAAAGACAACAAGGATAGAAACTCCAATAACTCTCCCCTAACCAAGGCTTTTTATTTTAAATACATAACACCTCTTGTTATTATTCATTGCTTTAATTCCTAGCCATTTATTTTTCTGTTCTCAATTTAAAAAACATTCAGGAAATTCCTAACCAATAATTTGCATCTTGTGTCAACTCTTTGGGAAACGACCCGGGATTCTACTCCCGATTATTCATTTTTAATTGTGACATATTCTAAATTGATAGTAGAATTTTCGTCGGTTAAGACTGTACTTACAATGCTATTTTTATCAGAGATTCTTGACCGTCATTTTCCACCCATCATCTAATTACCCATTAACTATCTTTTGCCACATATTCATGCATCCCAAATATGAGTACAGTACATATGCATTGCTACCACCATTTACTTTAGGGCATTTTGTCCCCTTTTATTATTTGCTCTTTTTTTTTCCTTTTTTTTCTTTTTTTTTCTTTTTATTTTTGTTTTTGTCAATGCATATGATTAAGGTATTGAATGCAAGAATATGTGCTCAACTATTTTTTTCAGATTTTCACAAAAATATACAATACCTAATTCCTAAACCAGATGTTTTCAAATCCAACTTCTCCACACTTAAATCATGAGCACTCTCACTAGTCTAAGCTAACAAAGGATTCAAATTAAGGACATTATTGTTTTCCGCTTAGAGTTAATGAAGTGCTAATATAAAGAATAAATCGGGTAAAATAGGCTCAACATGGGTTTACAAAGGATAATGAAAGGGTAAGGTCATATGGGTATGTAAGCTATAATAAAACAAAGGCCTCAATCACATAAGTGTATGCATACATCAAATAATGGAAATATAGAATTAAACAAGACAAAGATCACAATTTTAGAGAGAACAACACACACCAAAATAAAACATTGATTGATAAGATACAACCAATCAAATAGGTTCAAAATCTCACTGGTTTTGTGTGTTCGAGCTCTAAAACCATGTTCCAAATTAAATTTCTTCAAGCAAGTTTAACAAAAAATTTAATTCAAATTAGTGAAATGCCTAAAATAGTTTCTTGGAAAAGAAATTATTACTTCAACCAAGTAGTACATACATGCAAGCAACTAACTATACATGCAATCTATTATGCAATGCAACAACTAATCTAACAAAGAAAATTCAACATTGGTGTTGGACAAGGAAGTAGTTACCCACGGAAGTCGGCATTGACATCCCCACACTTAAAGGTTGCACCATCCTCGATGCATGCAAAGAAGAGCAAGGTTGATTGGGGTTGCTACAACTAATGAATTCCTCCAAAAGGTTATGCGGAGGGACTTGTTTGTCGCCCGATTCGAAAGCTTTTCTGTTTCCCTCCTTGGTGACCATCCTGAAAGGAGAGAAAAAGGAAGAAGGATACCCCACAAACAAAGATATGCAAACAGATAAAATATGGGTGGACTAATGCCAAATAATAATGAGGTTCTCAACTACATGGTAGCTACAACATGCAAGTGAGAAAATAATATAGGTGAATGGCATATCCATAGTGCAAGAATTACAACAATAAGGGAGAAAGAGTAGGTCATAAAAGACAATATGAGTCCATATCAATGCACAAGGATACAAGTGTCATAGAAGATTAGCATTGACATATAAATAATATCACCCAACAATGTAAAACAAGTCACTAAGAACCAAAACAATGGAAAAAAATATTCAACAGTTGTGTAAGAAAATTTAACACCAATGGAAAAATAGCAAACCTAGAAAAGGAGATAAAAACATGCACAAAGTTAAAATGGAATGAATTAAAGTATGCAAATGCAATAAGTAAAAGAGAATGAAAGTGAATAAGGATGAGAAGGGAGTAGAAGAAAGTGAGAAAGGAAGAGGAAAGAAGAAGAAAGAAGAAGAAAGGAGAAGAAGACGTGACATGTAAGCGTCGCCCACGCGCACGCGTGGGTTGCAGAATGAGAAGGTGATGCGTACGCGTCAGTCACGCATACGTGTGGGCGTGAATTGTGCTCCTTGCACAATACTTGTATAGTGCCAGCGCAACTCTCTGTTTGGTTTACCAGAGGCAGCATGAAGAAACGACGTGTGGGCGTCGCCCACACCCACGCATGGAAGATAAAAAATGCAAATGATGCGTACGCATCATCGACACGCACGCGTATGTTGGATTGTGTGCCTGGCACCCCACTCGTATGGTTCCAGCACAACTCTCTGTTCATTATACCAAAGATTGCAGCGTCGCATGTGACGCATGCGCGTTGGTCACGCGCACGCGTGGGACACACTTTTTTTTTAAAATTAACAAGCTACCACAAAGTAAATCCAAACGTTATTTAACTAGCTAGATCACAACTTAAACTAAATAAACCTAATTAAAAAGAAAAATTCAATTTATTACCAATATAAATAAAAGGGAAAATAGGAAGAATTTTCCATGATTGGTGTCTCCCACCTAGCACTTTTAGTTAAAGTCCTTAAGTTGGACATTTAGTGAGCTCCTTGTCATGGTGCCTTGTGCTTGAACTCATCTTAAAACTTCCACCAACGCTTGGACTTCCAATAAGCTCCAACATTTCCAAGTGAATTCACCAAGCCTTGATGAAGTTCTTCACAAGTTTTGAGCTTCCAAAGTTGATCCTCTTGTATACCGGGATCCCAAATCTTGTTTCTACACTCGTCTTTAAGTGGATCATCATTGTTCCAACCGGGTGGCAAGCAATCCAAATTCTCAATGAAGTACCAAACTCTTCTCTTAGATCCAACTAATTGATCACTAGTTCAACCCTTGCATCTAGCTCTTGAAATCGCAACCTTGATGACTCTTGATTTGTAACTCCAACCACTAAACATCCTTTTCTTATGCTTAATTCCACAAAGCCTCCTAAGTTGGCCATCCATTTCAAGAATACCATACTCAAGTGGGACAATAAAGCCTATAGAGATAAGTTTTACCCACTCAAATGAAGGAGTAGACGGCAACCTAGGTAGAAAAGTCTCCAACGATCTTGACAAAGCATATTCAACTCCCGTCCAACCTTGCCGAAGGACTTCCACCTTTTGAAAACATTCTTCACTTTCAAGCTCTTCCTCACTGAGTTCATCCAACTCTTCTCTATCACTCAAATCATAAATATGAGGTTGAGAGAAATCTACCTCAATGTTGTTTTCAATTTCATTGGGAAAAGGTTCTTCAAACTCAAGGGATTCACTTGTGGATGCGAATTCAGTATTAGGATGGCTTGATTCATGATCATCATCACCAAAGGAACTTGCCTCTTGATCTATCCCATCCAATTATTCATAAGGAATATGCCTTGGAGGTTGTGTACTACCCTCCTCAACATTAATTTCAAGCTTCTTGGAGGAATACTCTACAACTCTAGATTCCCATGGATGTTCAGCATCTCCTAAGTCTTCAACTACTTCTTCCTCTTCAACAATTATGGCTTCCTCCAATTGTTCCAATACAAAATCACATTCCTCACTTTCCACCGGAGTTCCTAGTTTCTCTTTCATGCTATGTTCTTCATTAGATTCTCCACATGTAGCCATGGGAGTTCCTTGAGTGTCGAAACGTTGGGAAGCAAATCGACTTACTAACTTGGTCACAGCAGCCACGAATTCTAGTGTCATCCCTAGCATTTCTCTTTGCCCTTGAAAAATAAGATCAAGGGTGTCATTCATTAGAGATTGGGGTGGATGGAAAGGTTCATCGATTGGGAGAAGGGGTTCATAATAGGAGGGTGGTTCATCATGATATGGATGTGGCGGTTCAACACTCTCTATTTTTTCCACTTGTTGCACAACACACTCCAGTCACTTGTTCTCAAGTTCAGATTCCAAGATCTCCTTCATGTTCCGATCTTCGGTTGACTTTCCACATTCATCTGTGAAAATACTTTGTTTGTTGCATGAGCCTCATGGGTCGATGGTGGCTTTCGTTTTGGCAATGTTAGCCATGAGAGCTTCGTGTGCTTTTCGGCCTTCCTCTCGCTCCATTTGATGGATGGTTTCTTGAAGTCGATCCATTGCTTCCTTAAAATGATCCCGTGGCTCTTATTCCACTTGGCTAACATAATTAGGATCATATTGCTATTGGATTGATGGATATGGATATTCCCCTATGGAGGGTTGTTGTGGAAAGGAAAATTCATCTTGTGGTTGAAAGTTCGCATACTTTGTAGGTGGTGTATATTGAGGTGGTGGTTCTTGGGAGTAATTATGTTGGAATTAGGGTGGCTCTATGTATGGCTCATTTGGCTCATAAGGTGGTTGGTATGGTGGATATGGATTAGGGTCATATGGAGGTGTTTGGTGGTAGGGGGCTTGTGAGTATGGTGGTTCAAAACTATGTTGAGGAGGAGATTCAAAGGTATATGGTGGGGGTTGTTGGTAACTACAACGGGATCCACCATAGCTATTGGATTGATATGCATATTGGAATGGCTGTTGCTCATAGTACATTAGAGGAGGTTGTTGCCAAGAGGGTTGATCAAATCCTTGTGGCTCCTCCCATCTTTGATTGTCCCATCCTTGATGCAAGCCTTCATTGTAATCTCTACTTCCTAGAACATAATTGTAACCACACTCATAGCCAAAGGAGTGAGAATTCATGATAGTGAGAGAAAATAAAAATAAATACTAACAAAAAATAATGAAAATAAACTCCTAAAGCTAGCAACAACTAACAAGGAAATGAAAAGGCAAACATATTTACAATATTCACAAAACCCAATAATAAGGCACACATTTGCAATTCTCCGGCAGTAGCGCCAAAAATTGATGGGAAAAATGTCGGTAAAGATTTTCACAAAAATATCGCGTTGCAAGTATAGTTCTAAACCGACAATTAAACCTCAATCAACGTTTAGATTGTTTGTCACAAATACAAACCCAATAAAATTAACCAAAGTATTCAAATCTCGGGTCATCTCTCAAGGAATTGCAGGGAAATATGTTTATTATTGGATATGGAAAAGTATATTTTTGGGTTTTGTAATAAGAAACAAGAAAGTAAAATGGCAAGAAAATAAACTAATAACTAAGAAAGCTCTTAGCAAAGATTGATAATTAGAAGTCATATCCTCATTATCATCGTTATTGTAATGGTAAATGTGAATTGCCTTCACTTAGTTAACCTCTAACTAATGGAGGAAGGTCACGTGCATACAATCAACTTGAGTCCACAAGTCCTAGTCAACTCATAGTAAGAGACTAGCTTTGGTGAAGTTTAAGCTAACCGGCAATCTTCAATCACCAATCAACAAAAGACTTTTGATAACTCAAGAGTCTCTATATAATCAATCCAAGTTAAGAATAGAAAAATCTAATTTAAAACCCAACCAAACATTTTATCAAACACTTGGAAGACATAAAATAAAAGCATAAAAAACTAACAAGACCTAGCAAACTCTAAGACTAACAATTGCAAGAGGAAACAATAACAACAAATTAAAGAAAACAATCATAAACATGAAAATATAAATTGCATTAATATGGATTAAAGGGAACAAGAAGAATTCATAAACTAAATTGGCAACATAAAGGAATCAACAAGAGAAGTAGATAAACTAGAGTACTAGAACAAATAAAAGTAGAAGAAAACTAAATTAAAATAAGGTAGAAATCTGAATTTGGGAAGGAACAAGACTAAAAATCCTAAAACCTAGAGAGAGGAGAGAGCCTCTCTCTCTAGAAACCTACATATAAACCTAACTAATATGTGTATGAAACGTGAATGATGGATATATCCTAGATTCTGCTCCACTCCCAGCCTCTAATCTGTATTTTCGGGCTAGAAACTGGGTCCAAATTAGCCCAGAAATCACCCCCAGTGAGTTCTGTTAAGTGCAGCACGTGACGCTCTGTCATGCGTACGCGTCAACCATGCGTACACGTCGCTGAACAAATTCTTGGTCACGCGTACACATCATCCACGCGTACGCGTCGCTTGACATCTGCACCGGTCACACGTACGCGTCGTCCATGCGTGCACATCGCTGCCAACTTCCCAAAACCTCAATTTCTTGTGTTCCTTCCACTTTTGCATGTTTCCTTTCCATCCTCTAAGCCATTCCTGCCCTAGAAAACCTGAAATCACTTAACACACATATCACGACATTAATGGTAATAAAAGAGGATTAAAAATTAGCAAATTTAAGACCAAAGAAGCATGTTTTCAATCATAGCACAAAATTAGGAAGGAAAATATAAAACATGCGAATTCTATGAATAAGTATAAGAATAATGGATAAAATCCACTCAATTCAACATAAAGTATACCATGAAATAGTGGTGCATCAACCGGACCCAAAGTGGGCCCAAAGCCCAACCCAAATCTCATTAAACAAAGGAACTCAACATCTTCTTCCTCCCTCATGAGCCAATCATGCTGAGAACTTAAGGAAATAGAGAAGAAGAGAGTTCCAAAACAAAAATCTAGCTTTACCTTCAAATTCTTGTAACTTTTGATCCGAAGCTCCGATCGCCGCACCGTTTATGGCTACGCGACCGCGGCTCTGAGCTCTACAAAGCTCATAACTTTATTTTTGAGGTAAGCCACGTTTTTCTTCCAGTTTTCCAGCCCTTTGAATTCGAAATTCTTGAGTAAAAGTGTTGAGATTTTAAACTCTTTGATATTATAGGATCTAATTAGCTTGAAGATAAGATCCTTAACCCTAAGTGAAACACTTAAGATTTTGTGATTAATGATTGAGTTTGTATGTGTGGGTGTATATTATGTGTATTAGAAAATGTATTATGTATGTTAGAGCTTAACTTAGGTCTTGGAAAGCTTGGAGTAGGCTTGTGGTGTTGAAAAATCTACTTGAAAGGTGTTGGAGTCTTGAAGGTTAAGGAAAGTGAAATTGAAAGTGTTCTGGGTTGAATGGGAAATCGGCCAAGATATGGTTTCGGTTTCATATATCTAAAATGTAATGTAATATGAAAACTTAGGCTAGAGACCCTAGGATAGGCATTGAATTTGAGATATTGTTGATTGATTATAATGGATTATTATTCGATGAATAAAAAACCAAAAAAATATTTTTAAAAAATTTAAAATGTTAAAAAATAAATTTTTTTATTTTTGAATTCTTAATTATAAGATTAAATTTTTTTATTTAAAGTAGAAAAATAAAATGAAGTCCAGTAATATTTAATAAAACAAATTTTGTAAATTTATTTTTTTATTTTTAAAATTTTAAACAAAAAATAAATAAATTAATGAGTAATTACCCAAATCAGTCCCCAACGATTTTAAAGGCGGACATTTTAGTCCCCAAAAAAAGTTAATACACAGATCAATTTCCAACGTTTTTTTTATCAGACATAACAGTCCTCCGTCGATTTATCCTTTATTACAAACATATTTTTTAAAATAAAACATCTTTTGATTATATTAAATACAAAAATATCGAATGATTTAACCTTGAATTTCTTGTAAAACAATCTCTAATAATTTTATGGGAAAAAGACAGATAGGTCCCTAACTTTTCAAACTTTTGACAAATACATTCCTGACAAAATTTAAATACAAAAAAGTCCCTGACTTTAACAAACGGAGGA
This sequence comes from Arachis hypogaea, assembly GCF_003086295.3. NCBI lineage: Eukaryota > Viridiplantae > Streptophyta > Magnoliopsida > Fabales > Fabaceae > Arachis > Arachis hypogaea. The sequence continues at coordinate 73,150,482 of NC_092036.1, forward strand.
CAATTTAGTCATTCCGTCTATTTGCCTCTCATACACCTAACGGAACTGGCTGACGTGGCTGAAACGGTGTATAGGTGTCCGTTACGGTGCCACGTTGGAAGGGGAAAAAAGTTCGAAGGACGAATAAATCCTTGACGTCATTTTACAAATAAAGTTCGAAGGACAAATAGGTCCTTGAGAATTTTTTTTTCATTATACTTCTATTATGCTTCTATTATGAGAATTTAGTTTATAAAATTAGGCTATTTTTTTATATGGAAAAAATATTGGTGTTTTTGTTGAAAATGGGAGAATGTGGTGTAATTATAGATGGGTGGATTTTTTTTGTGGGAAGTCAACACGTGGGGGGCGTGGTGCAACACGTGGGAGGCGTGGTGAACACGTGGCATCATTCTGGCCAACACGTGGGGGGCGTGTTGAACACGTGGCAGCATCTTAGCCAACACGTGGGGGCGTGTTGAATAATTTTCACAATACTGTAATACACTTCAAATGTCAATATTCAACCAAAACACCAATTTTCTTTCCATATTAAAAATAATTTCTGATAAAATTATGCTTATATTTTGAAATCTAGTTAACTTGTTTTATTCTACAATTTAAATTATTTGTATTAAAATTGTAGAAATTGGGCTTGTTATGTTTCTACTCTTTTTCTTAAATTGCATTAGTTTAGTTTAGTACATTTGTGTATTATATTAGAATTTGTTAAATTGCATTAGTTCAGTTTTCATCGTACCAGTGGCATTAGTTAGCATCAGTTCAATTATGCATCAAGTTAGCATTAGTTCATTTGTGCATCATTCATGTCTTAAGTTAGCATTAGTGCATTTGTGTATTATATTAGAACTAGTATTTTTATGCATAATAACATTACGAGAATATTTTTTTTAAATTATAGTTCACTTTGTTCTAACAGTATAAATTATGCATGACACAAAAGATTTATAAAATAAAACTACTTTTACAAAAAAGTCGTAAGTTGACAAAGGTTTCTGACTAAGAAGACCAAGATATCTGCAGATAAAAAATTAAATAATAAGATTTTTAGTTATTATTTTTATATGAAAAAGTCTAATTTTTATTAGTAATTAATTTTAATATTCGTTATCTAAAATTTAAAATAATTTAATGTGTATAATTTTACATTTAAAATATTTTAATTGTAAAAAAATATCGAATGACATATTTTGATTTGTCAAATTAATAATATAAAATATAATTATATATAGAGTAAAAATAATAGAGAGAAATATAAAAATGGAGAGAGGTAGATGAGAGAATTTAGGAAATGAGTTTATTAATTTTGAAAAAAAAATTCTCAAGGACCTATTTGTCCTTCGAACTTTATTTGTAAAATGACGTCAAGGACTTATTTGTCCTTCGAACTTTTTTCCCCTTCCAACGTGGCACCGTAACGGACACCTGAAAACTGTTTCAGCCACGTCAGCCAGTTCCGTTAGGTGTATGAGAGGCAAATAGAAGGAAGGACTAAATTGTCCTCCGTTTGTTAAAGTTAGAGACTTTTTTGTATTTAAATTTTGTCAGGGATGCATTTGTCAAAAGTTTGAAAAGTCAGGGACCTATTTATCGTTTTCCCTAATTTTATTGAACATTATTATTATTATTATTATTATTATTATTATTATTATTATTATTATTGAGTGACTATATATATAAAAGAATCTAATGAATAAATTTATCATTATTTTTGTTCAAAACATACAAAAAATTATGGTACTGTATTATTGTGCAATTAATAATAATAATAATAATAATAATAATAATAATAATTTTAATTTACTTTTTTTTTTCACGAAAGACTATTATGTCTAAGGAAGAAAAACGTTGGGATTGATCTATGTATTATATGTTTTTTGGATTAAAATGTCAGCTTTTAAAATTTTTAGAAACTGGATAATTACTCTAAAAAAAAAATAAATTAGAGACTGATTTATCTATAGAAATAAAATTATGGAAATATTTTTGTATATTAATTTTTTTGAGACTAAAATATCTATTTTTAACATTCTTTAATAGGTAATTATTTATTATTCTAAATAAAATAAGGTTTAAAATTATACGAAAAGGGTCAAATTGGTAAAATCAGGAGAAATGGATGGGCTTCGCGTATAAATCCCTAAACCCTAATTGCATCCCCTGTGGCCGCTCCATTATCACACACAGAAGCAGCAGCAGCAGCAGCAAACAAAGAGAGAAAATGACGACGAGATTCAAGAAGAACAGGAAGAAGAGAGGTCACGTCAGCGCCGGCCACGGGCGTATTGGAAAGCACCGGAAGCACCCGGGAGGTCGTGGTAACGCCGGAGGAATGCACCACCACCGCATCCTCTTCGACAAGTACCATCCCGGTTACTTCGGCAAGGTCGGTATGCGGTACTTCCACAAGCTCCGCAACAAGTTCCATTGCCCTATCGTCAACATTGACAAACTCTGGTCCTTGGTTCCTCAAGAGTTGAAGGATAAGGCCTCCAAGGACGGTACCAAGGCGCCGTTGATTGACGTCACGCAATTCGGTTACTTCAAGGTTTTGGGGAAGGGGATTCTTCCTGAGAACCAACCTGTGGTCGTGAAGGCCAAGCTTGTTTCAAAGGTTGCGGAGAAGAAGATCAAGGAGGCTGGTGGTGCTGTTGTTCTCACCGCTTGATTTCTAGGGTATTATTCTATTTTTGAATAATTTTAGGGTTTATGCTTTTTACATTTTTGGTTTTTGGACTATTTTAAGATGTTGGATGTTGTTATTATTATGATATACTTGAGCTGGGTTAGTTGAAGTGTTTGGCTCGTACTTTAGTCTAATTTGTCTGTTGGATGTTTGATTATAAATTTGAGGTGGGGATCAGATTAATTGGACGCTGCTTATTTAAAAACATTTATCTGAAATGCGGCATATTAAGGTGATAGTGATAGGTTTACAAGAATGAAGGGTTTGTTATGCCTTTAATTTTCTGGCATTTATAATAGAAATTGATTGTTTTAGGGTTTGGTGATTTTGATCCGGTTATGCTTGATGCTTTTGGTTGTGGCTTGTGTTCATTTGGGGCATCAAGTTATACATTTATGGACCGTTTTGTGGGGAGTATTTTGTTGTCTTTTGAATAGAAGTGCAGGGAGATGTGATTAGAGCATTTTACAATGGCTTTAACATTTTCTAATCGGTGGTCATAGTAGCTTTGGTCTTTATTGTCTTTCTTTCTTCTCTTCACTGTTTTCCTTCCACGTCAAGCAGCTTTTGTCAAAGTAGCATTGGAGTGTAGGTTGCATCCATTCGGCCGCCTATGTAATGGAGATTGTAATCTAAGTTAGTAATTAGTAAATGCAACATCCAAAAACGTGGAATCATAATCCAATTTTGCTCCAATGTTGGAAGTACTTAGGGTTCTCTTTGATTCAAGAACATTTCAAAGAGAAGCGAACATAACTGTCAATGATTAAGCTCTTGGGTTAAGCCTCTTAACAAAACTTTTGGGCTTACCGTTACCCATGGCTAATTGAATCTATTTTTGTGTGCTCTTTATAAGCATATCCTTGGTTTTAGAGGAATACTAATGAATTTTTCATCGAACATTTTTTCTAAAAAGATTTTTCTAAAAAGATTAATTGTTATGCAGAGGGAACTGTTTAAGAATTTTTAGAATTCTGAGTTTTGATTTCTTTTAGAGTTTTCATCGATGAGATTGATTCTTCTAAAATTTTTAGAAGACGACCACGACCTATGATTGATTAGTTTACAAATAAAAAAATTGGGGATTGATTTAATAACTAAAATTTATTAAAGACTAAAATATCTCATTAAAAATTTCTTAGGATATTGAAATAAGTTAGGATATTACTATTATTCTTAGTTTTATTTGGCAAATTAAGAAGGGGAAAAAAAGGCTAATGTTTGGTTGGGTGGGACACAATTACTAGGCTAGCTTGCCAATTTCGGATCCCCATGAAATTATTAAGGTGCGGTTGGTTTTTTATTTTACTTTATTTTTTATTTTACTTTATTTTTAGGGCAACGTATATTTTTTGTCTTTAAAATTTGACTAAAATTTTTAAAATATCTGTAAGTTTTATTTTGTTTTAATTTTGTTCTAAAAATTTTTGATTTGTATTAAATATATTTTAATAGCTAAATTTTCAAAAAATTTAAGACTAATCTAACAAAAATACATGAAAATTATGTTTGATTTGTTTGTGTTGAAAGTTGTTTTTCATGAAATTGTTAATGATTTTATGATTTGGTCCTAAATTTTAAAAAAATTAGCGGTTTGGGTATATTTGATACAAATCGAAAACTTGTGGAACAAAATTAAAATAAAATAAAATAAAATTTAGAGATATTTTTAAAATTTTTGTAAATTTTTTTAGAATTTTATTAAAAAAATAAAATGAAAAATAAAATTTTAGTATTTACAATTTTAGTACTTCTTGTTTTTCACAAAATTTTATAAACAGAAAATAATAAAAATAACAATGCAAATCAAACACACTTATAAAGTGTGGAACTCCATTATGATTTTTTTTTTTTAATTTTGGGTCATGCATTATGAAGTCTCGGATCGCTACTATAGATGTATCCGCTATCAGCTTAATTTAGTTTGTGATATTGGACTAGTGAAGGGAGTCTACAGGCCTCATATTTTATAAACAGAAAATAATGAAAATGATACATTGGTTGCGGTCGTTTCTTGTTCGATTGTTCCATCACCTTTATCTTCGTGAATACACATGAATGTGGACTATGAGTTTACGACACGGTGCACTATAATAGTAAGAATTATTCTCCAAGTACAAACGTTTTTCCATACAAATCATACAAGTCATTTATATTCACACATTTTTATATATTTTTCTGTGTCTCTTTTTTTTTTCTTCTTTTTCTTCTTTCTCCGTGTCTCTTCTTCTTCTTCTTCGTAATTTTTCTCTCTCGTTATCGTCGTCATCAACATCACCTCTTTCTCCTTCTCCTCTTCCTTCTTCGTTTTTTATTAGAATTTCTTCTCCTCTTTTCTTTTTCTCTTTCTCTTTCTTCTCCATCATCAATTATCTCGTTGTTGAAGATAACAAATAATTTAGGTTTAGATTGTCAATTAAACCAAAACAAAATTAATTATTATTTTTAATCTAATTAAGTGGCTAAGGTGTGGTTCAATTCAAAAGAAAAAATATAGCATTAGAGAAAACATTTTTCTGCAGCAAATTTGGATGTAGTACAAAAATATTTGGGTGTAACACAGATATTTGGATGTATTGTAAGAATTTTTTGGTGTATTTTTATTCTGATAAATTCTGCATAATTCAAAACTCTTTTTCTTCATTCTCCTTATCTTCTACTCTTTTTTTTATCATCATCTTCTTCTTCTTCTTATTTTTCTTATTTATCTTTTTTTATTTTACCTTCTCAAGTTTCTTATTATTTTATCCTCTTAACAAGAATAAAAACAAAAAAATTAAATAAAAAAGAAGAAGAAACACATAATGCTGCAAAATTACTTAGAATAAGATGATTTTATATTTATTTAACTAAAAGAAAGAAAGAAATAAAGAAAAGAAGAAGAAAAAAATGCAGCATTAGAGAAAACATTTTTCTATATTTGCAGCAAATTTGAGTGTAACACGAAGATATTTGGGTGTATTTTAAGAATTTTTGGGTATATTTTTATTCTGATAAGTTCTGCATAATTCAAAACTCTTCCTCTTCCTCCTCTTTATCTTCTACTGCTTCTTCTTCCTCATCTTATTTCGTTTTCTTATAATTCTTCTAGGGAGAAAAAATCAAATAAAGAAGAAAAAAAATACATAATGTTGCAAAATCAATAGAAAGAGAAGGAGGAAAAAAATGCAGCAACAACAATAGTAATAAAAAAACAACGATGAAGATGAAATACAAGAAGAAAAAGTAGGAGAAATGCAAAGAAGAAGGAGAAGAAGAAGGAAGAGGAGGAGGAAAATGAGGAACGTGAAGAAGAAGAAGCGTCTTCCATAATGGTGAGTGAGAGCGCGCTTTGGAAACAATTGAGTGACGTGCGTGTATCACGCTCTAGTGGGTGAATGTAGTTTTTGTTAGACTTGGCCCAACTTGTAAGACTTGTAAACCAAAAGGACTTATATGTGTAGCATAACTCTAATAGTAAATATAAAAGTGGAACTTGTACCAATTATATAAAACTATTGTTTTTATCTTTAGTAACATTAGATGAATATATATCTTTTAAAATTATGTCAATTTTATTATAATATTATAAATTATAAAAATTAAATTATTTTTATAAAAAAGATTGTAGAGAGCAAAAGTCTTTGTCAACTAATAACAATAAGATATTTATAGGTAAAAAAAAAGTCAAATAATAATTTTTTTAATTATTATTTTTATGTAAAAGAATTTTATTTTTTATTAATAATTAATTTTAATATTCATTATTTAAAACTTAAAAAAATTTAATGTATATATTTTTATATTTTTAAAATTACCCTTAATGTTTAATTCGATTCAATTTTATCCTTATCGTTTAAAATTAGTTTCAATTTTATCTTTATTGTTAATTTTTTTACAGTCAAATTATTAGTCAGCTTTATTTTTTAATTTTATCCTTGTTATCAACACCACCACTACCACCACCACCATTATCACTATCACCCGCCACCATCCATCTACTTTCACCCCACCATGGAACTTTACCTTCCACAACCACTCCCCTTCCGCCACCACCACTACCCGATACACATCACCAGTGCCACACATCAGATCTACCTTCAAAAATTAGTAACCTTCCATAACTCACAATCTAATCCAACTTCACCACTACTATAACCCTTACTAATTCTTACTCTCTACCCTAACCTGCAATCCTCTTTTTCTTCCACCTGCAATTCTTCTCCAACCACTAAATTTTAACCAAAAAAAAAAACACCACAAGAATTTTACATTATTAGAGAGAGAGAGATGTTTATATTATCAGTGAAAATAAAATCACTACAAAAAAGATTATAGAGAATAAGTGATACTGATTTTTTTACAATCTCGCATAACTACTGCAAGTGCACCGGGTCACATTAAGTAATAAACTCACGGTGAGTGAATGTTGATTCCACGAGGATTAACAGATTAAGCAAACAATAGTTAATTGATTATTATAGTTAGATGATTCATACTTGGATGATGAGTAAGACGTGTAAAGAATGGAAAGAAAGCAATAAATGATAAGAAAGTAAATGACAGAAATGTAAATAACTTGGAATTTAAATTAATGGAATGTAGATTGCTCAAAAGTAAATGACAAGAATAAAGAATGGAAGAAACATTGGGACCAAGATATGTTGCATTCTCAGGATCAATATCTTTCATCTCAACTTCAGTCATGCAATCATTGATCTCTTGGCAAATCATAAGTGATTAAATTCCAATGTCTTGGTAATTCAATCTCTCTTAACTTGATCAATTGCCAATTTCTTGATCTAATTTCTCATGAGAAGAGATGAAGCATATTCTCTGATTTAGAGCCACACAATTTCATGAATCAAGCTATGGGTTGATTATACGTCACATAATCAAGCTATGGGTTGATTATGACCTTTTACCCACATTTATTCAATAAAATAGCATGGTTTCATGATTGTCCCTTAATTTGTGCTTAAGTGTGAAAACATGCTTTTTAGGCCTTTAACTTGATAATTTTAATCTCCTTTTGATTCCACTAGATGCCTTGATGTGTTTGTTAGTGATTTCAGATTGAAAAGGCTAGGAATGGATCAAAGGAGTGAAGAGGAAAGCATGCAAAGTGGAGAAATCATGAAAAGCCAAAGAATTGAACTTGCCCATGGATGCGCGCGCGCACCTGGCGCTTACGCGCACCTTGCAAATTACCCCATGGACGCGTACGCGTGCGGTGCGCGTACGCGTCGGTGCTGGAATATGATTTTTTAATGAAAACGTGGCCAGCGAATTCAGAAGGGTTGTGGGCCCAATCCCAACCAACTTTGGCGCCAAAAATGCTATTTAAAGCCAAGGATTGAAGAGCAAAGGGAGATTCACTCACTTTCATTCATTCACATTCATTAGGATTAGTTAGAAGTAGTTTTAGAGAGAGAAGCTCTCACTTCTCTCTAAGATTAGGATTAGGATTAGGTTAGTTCTTAGATCTAGATTTAGATTCATGCTTTCTTCTACTTTTGACTTTCAATTCCTTGTTGTCACATTCATTCTTCTTCTATTCTTTTGTTGTAATTTCCTTTATGTTGTTCCTATACTTTGTTGTAGATCTACTTTTGTTCCTTTTACTTTTTTTCAATTCAATTCAAGGTAATTCATAATAATTGTGTTCCTTTGATTTATTGTTGTTCATTCTTTGCAATTAGTTGTTGTTAGAATTGGTTTTTGTTGTTGATTTACTATGCTTTCCTTTTATGCCTTCCAAGTGTTTGATGAAATGCTTGGTTGGATTTTAGAGTAGAGTTTTGTGCTCTTGGCTTAGAAAGGTAACTTAGGACTTTTTGAGTTGCTAATGTCCAAGTAACTGATGATTGGGATCCATTGACTCTAGTTCTCACTAATTAAATTAGTGGAGAGTTAGGACTTATGGACTAGAATTGATATAGCTCATTTGACTTTCTTTTGCTACTAGTTAGAGGATGATTTAATGAGATTAATCCTTGCCAATTCTCATCTTGTGGTTAGTGATTAGGATAGAGATCGTTGACCACCAACCCTTGCCAAGACCTTTTTAGCCATTAGTTTACTTTCTTGCCATTTATCTTTCATGTTTCATATTAAAACCCCAAAAATAACTCATAACCAATAACAAGACACTTTATTGTAATTCCTAGGGAGAACGACCCGAGGTTCAATACTTCGGTTTATAAATTTTAGGGGTTTGTTACTTGTGACAAACAATCTTTTGTATGAAAGGATTATTGCTTGGTTTGGAAACTATACTTTACAACGAGATTTCATTAGTGAAATTCTAAACCGTAAAAAATTCAAATCATCAAAATGGCGCCGTTGCCGGGGAGTTGCAATGGTGTTATGTTATTGGTTATTGTATATATGTGAATATTGTAAATATCTTGCTTTTTGCTTTGTTTGCTAGTTGTAGAATTTTATGTCTCTTGTTTTCTATTAGCTTTTGATTTTTGTTTTCTCTTTTCATCATGAATTCTCACTTTGGCTATGAGTGTGATTACAACTATGTTGTAGAAGTGGAGATTACAACGAAGAGATGTATCAAGGATGGGACAACCAAAGGTGGGAGGAGCCATATGCATATGATCAATCTTCTTGGCAACAACCTCCACCAATGTACTATGAAGAAGAGCCATTCTATGATGCATACCAATCCAGTGGCTAGGTGAATCCACTTGTGACTTTCAAGAACCACCACCATATGCCTATGAATCATACCCTCAGCATAGCCCTCAACCATACTCACAAGTCTCTTTTCACCAAACACCTCTATATGACCCTAATCCATATCCTTCATACCAACCATCTTTTGAGCCATATGAGCCACACATAGAACCGCCACCATTCCAACCTCAATACTTCCAAGAACCACCGTCAATAAATGAAAATTTTCAACCACAAGAAGAATTCTACTTCCAAGAGCCACCCTCTCCATATTATGACCAAGATGAACCACCTCCAATGTGTGAAACCTTTCAACCACAAGATGAATTCTACCTTCCACCACAACCCTCCATGGAAGAATATCCATGTCCATCTTTCAAGGAAGTAATGGATCGACTTCAAGCAACCGTCCATGAAAAGTTAGATACATGGGACTCATACCATATGTCCAAGGATGATTGTGGAGGAGCAACCGAAGAGGAAAGTATGAAGGGGATTGTAGAATCTCAACTTGAGAATAATAGATTGGAGTGTGTTGAGCAACAAATGGAACAAATGGAGTACATAGAACTACCACATCATTACTATGATGAACCACCTTCCTATTATGAACCCTTCTCCCAAAATGATGAACCCTTCCGCCCACCCCAATCTCTAATGGATGAAACCCTTGGTGTTCTTGTTCAAGGGCAAGAAGAGATGAAAAGGGATGTGCAAAATTTCATGGTAGCCTTGGATGTGGTAACAAATCAATTAGCCTCCCAATGCTTGAGAACTCAAAGCACTCCCATGGTCACATGTGGAGAATTAATTGAAAATCATAGCATGAAGGAGAGATTGGAAACTCTGGTGGAGAAGGAGGAACGCTATATGGTATTAAAACAATTGGAGAAGCATATGATCATTGAAGACAAGGAAGAAGTGGTTGAAGACCTAGGAGATGCGAAACCTCCATGGGAAGCTAAAATCATAGAACATACCTCCAAGAAGATTGAATTTGTTGTTGAGGAGGAATGTGCACAACCTCCAAAACAAATTTTGAATGAATACCTGGAGGGAGTAAAGCAAGAAGTGAGTTCCCTTGGTGATGAAGATCGTGCATCCAATCTTCTTGGTGAAGAATCCTTTGAATTTGAAGAACCTTCTCCCAATGAATTTAAAAGTGATGTGGAGGTAGATTTCTATCGTCCTCCAATTTATGACTTGAGTGATGGAGAAGAGTTAGATGAAGTTGATGAACAAAGGATTGAGAATGAAGAAGTTTATAAAGAGGTGGAGATTGACAATGAAGCAAACAAGGGAGTAGCGCTTGCAAGGACATTGGAGATACCTCTCCCCAAGCCATCACCATCCATCCTTTCATTCAAGTTGGTAATTCCTTATACTTAAGCTTTACTATTCCCCTTGAATATGGTTTGATTGAAACGGATGGTCAACTTAGACATATTTGTGTCTTAAAGAGTAAAAGGGAGATGGTTAGTGGTTGGCAATATAAATCAAAGATCATGATGGTTGCATGCTTAAAGCTTAATAGCAAAGGTTGGTGTAGAACTAGATCGCTTGGGTCTAAGATAATGTTTGGTCATTTACATGAGAATTCAAAAGTCATGCCACCCGGATGTACTAATAATAATGATCAACTTCAAGACGGGTGAGAAAATAAAGTGTGGGATCCCAGATTACAAGATGAGGACCACTTTTAGGAGCCCATGGTTTGTGAAGAACTCCATCAAAGATTGGAGATATTGATCTTGAATGATGGAGCTCAATGGAGAACCAAGTATTAGTGGGAGTTCCAAGATGAATACAAGCACAAGCCACCTTGAGAGAAGCTCCCCATAAGTCCAACTTAAGGACAATAAACAAAAGTGCTAGGTGGGAGACACCCCACCATGGTAAATTCTTTTCATTTTTGTCTTTTGTACATACTAATAGAATTAGTTTAATTTCATGTTTTGTTGAGTTTGTTGGGTCTAATTGGTAGTTTAGTATGTTAAATAAGGTTTTATGGTATTTTGGTAGCTGTTTGGGGGTTTAGAATGCTTTGATTGGTGCAAAAACTTGGAAAATTTTTTGAAAAACAGAGCACCATCCATGTGTACGCGTACAGTGCGTGTACGCGTACCGAAGCTTTTCGGCCATTCCACGCGCACACGTACATGATGCGTCCGCGTGGATGTAGAAGTTCCACCCCCAGCCAATGACCCGAGAGTTGCCCCCGTACTGTGCAAACTTTGTGCCTGAGGCACAAACATCAACCCACGCGTAAGCGCAATGGACGCGTGCGTGCCTCATCTCCGGTTTACCATGCACACGTACGCGCGCCTTGCGCGTACGCGTCGCGCCCATTGCACCACCATCCACGCGCGCGCCATGCGTGCGTACGCACGGATGTCCTTCCTTCACTACATTTTTTTCTTCTCCTCTTTCCACTTCTTTCCTTCTCCTTTCTTCTTCCCTTCTTCTGCACCTCATCCAACACTCCCAAACACCATTGATAACCATTTATTTTAGTTAGTTAATTAGTTCGTTAGTTAGTTGATTAGTTAGTTAGTTTAATTTTCATTTTTTTCTCTTTTTCATTATAAGTGTTGGATTGTTATTCTTGTTTACCAATAATTGCTGCTGAGTATTAAAAAGGGATGTTTTCTTAACATCATTATGTTTATAATCTTTGTTGGAGTCTATTGTTGAGGTTATATTTTGTTACTTGGTTTTGAGTTTTTTCATGCTTACCTTTTGAAAAATACCAAGTGATGAGAATTGCCTTCGAGCTTGTAACTCTTCTTGAATTACATGATTTGGCCACTATGTGATTTGAGCCTTATTCTGTGATTAGGCAACCTCTTGATGGATGATGTTATGCATTTACTTCAATGCATCGTGCTTCTTCTTGTTCATATGCATCCTTTGGTTTTTAGCTTGACTGCTTTCATGCTTCTTTAATGCTTGTTTTACCTTACAAGCTTACCTAAAGCATCTCAAGCACACTAGGATAAGTGAAGTGCATGCTTCTTTTGTGAAATAGCTTTTATGCTAATGGGTGTTCTAAACCGCGCAATTTAGAATTCACCAACCTAATATTTCTTAATGTCACACTAATTCACTCATTCCATCCTAGTGATTAGTACCTCATTCCAACATTGTATGCTTCCTTGCTTTTACATCTTCTCATCTTATGGTGTTATATTTTTGTTTTTCATGATGGAGACACCACAAGCAAAAATGGAAGCGAGACAAAGAACACGCAGCAACCGATTAATCAACCAGCTGAAGGTAGCAATCCGGATAGTCGCCGTAACCCCTTGCTCATCTTTGAGTGCACCGAGGACGGTGTAAACTTTTAAGTGTGGGGAGGTCGTTTGACCGTTCGGCGATTTTGGGTGACAAATTTCTAAATCCAACACTTTTGCATTTCATTTTAGGTTTCTAGGATTTTTACGTGCATTTTCTTAATTTTGCATATGTATACACAATAAGCTTAGTCAAAATAATGATATTTTTCAAGAATTCTATCTATAGGGCATCTCAATTGATTTGAGTGAAAACTTCTCATAAAACTTGCTTGAATTATATATATTGTGGATCATGTTTTGAGCTAAGAACACAAGCAAGTGAGTTTTGAGCCCAATGGTGTGGTTACATCTTATAACCACTTATTTTTCCTTCTTGTGTGCATTATTCTCTTTCTATGATTGTAATCTTTGATTTGTTTGATTCTCTATGTCCATTATTTTGTGTATTCATGCATTTATATGATTGAGACCATCATTTCATTTAGCTCACTTACCCAATTAGCCTACCTTTTATCTTCCATTGTTAGCCAAATTTGAGCCTACGATTAACCACTTTGTTCTTAAATTAGCACATTACAAGCCTTAAAGAAAAAAACAATAAATGTCCTTATTTGGATCTTCGATTAGCTTAGGCTAGTGTGTGTGTGTATCATTCAAGTGTGGGAACCTTGGGACATTGGGAGAGAAAAAGGGTAGTTTTGTATTTTTATTGGAAATATCAGGAATTGGGTACATACTCATGTATTGATCAAATGTAAACCCTTATGCATTGAGGTTCTTGTATAAAGAAAAAAATGAGAAAAAGAAAAGAAAAAGAAAAATAATATGGAAAAGAAAAAAATAGAAAAAGAAAGAAAAAGAAGAAAAAGAAAAACAATAAAAAAGGGACAAAATGCCCCAAAGCAAAGTGTAGCTCAATAAAATCAATGCATAAGTGTTGTGAAATAGAAAGGGATACATGAGTATGTGAAAAAGTGAAAAATGGGTAGTTAGGTTAGAACTTAATTGTATAGGATGTCATAGGTTAGGTGGAAAGTTTAAGCTTATCAAAGATTCAAATTTCAAGCTCACTTAACCATATATGCATCCTACCTTGACCCTAACCCCATTACAACCTAAAGAAAAGACCTCATGATAGATGTATGCATGCATGAAATATATGTTAATTGATAGAAGAAGAACAAATCTTGGAAAGCATGGTTAGGAGAGAATTGAGTGAATCAACCCTAAACACTTGAGCGAATAGAGTGCAAATACATCCGATGAGGGTTTGATGCACAATTACATGTTTCCACCTATGATCATCTCCTTTCATGCAAGTTTGAAAAAATATTTTATAGCTCAATTCAATTGTGGTTTGGCATGGTTGTTAATACCTTTGGCCCTTGTGCTTATATATGTATTCTTGGGAATTGATTTATTTTGACCAAGCAATTGCATTCATTTAGATAGTTGCATATAGGTAGATTGAATTTAGCTAGTTTCCATTGAATAAATGCCATACCCTTACTTCATTCTTGGTTTAAGCATGAGGACATGCTTGGTTTAAGTGTGGGGAGGTTGATAAACCCCATTTGTAGGGTTTATCTTGTATTGATTTTAAGGGATTTTATGACCTTTTACCCACATTTATTCAATGAAATAGCATGGTTTCATGATTGTCCCTTAATTTGTGCTTAAGTGTGAAAACATGCTTTTTAGGCCTTTAACTTGATAATTTTAATCTCCCTTTGATTCCACTAGTTGCCTTGATGTGTTTGTTAGTGATTTTAGATTGAAAAGGCTAGGAATGGATCAAAGGAGTGAAGAGAAAAGCATGCAAAGTGGAAAAATCATGAAAAGCCAAAGAATTGAAGTCGCCCATGGACGCGCACGCGCACCTGGTGCTTACGCGCACCATGCGAATTACCCCATGGACGCGTATGCGTGCGGTGCATGTACGCGTCGGTGCTGGAGTATGATTTTTAATGAAAACGTGGCCAGCGAATTCAGAAGGGTTGTGGGGCCCAATCCCAACCAACTTTGGCGCCAAAAATGCTATTTAAAGCTAAGGATTGAAGAGCAAAGGGAGATTCACTCACTTTCATTCATTCACATTCATTAGGATTAGTTAGAAGTAGTTTTAGAGAGAGAAGCTCTCACTTCTCTCTAGGATTAGGATTAGGATTAGGTTAGTTCTTAGATCTAGATTTAGATTCATGCTTTCTTCTACTTTTGACTTTCAATTCCTTGTTGTCACATTCATTCTTCTTCTATTCTTTTATTGTAATTTCCTTTATGTTGTTCCAATACTTTGTTGTAGATCTACTTTTGTTCCTTTTACTTTCTTTCAATTCAATTCAAGGTAATTCATAATAATTGTGTTCCTTTGATTTGTTGTTGTTCATTCTTTGCAATTAGTTGTTGTTAGACTTTGTTTTTGTTATTGATTTACTATGCTTTCCTTTTATGCATTCCAAGTGTTTGATGAAATGCTTGGTTGGATTTTAGAGTAGAGTTTTGTGCTCTTGGCTTGGAAAGGTAACTTAGGACTTTTTGAGTTGCTAATGTCCAAGTAATTGATGATTGGGATCCATTGACTCTAGTTCTCACTAATTGAATTAGTGGAGAGTTAGGACTTATGGACTAGGATTGATATAGCTCATTTGACTTTCCTTTGCTACTAGTTAGAGGATGATTTAATGAGAATAATCCTTGCCAATTCTCATCTTGTGGTAAGTGAATAGGATAGAGATCCTTGACCACCAACCATTGCTAAGACCTTTTTAGCCATTAGCTTACTTTCTTGCCATTTATCTTTCATGTTTCTTATTAAAACCCCAAAAATAACTCATAACCAATAACAAGACACTTTATTGTAATTCCTAGGGAGAACGACCTGAGGTTCAATACTTCGGTTTATAAATTTTAGGGGATTGTTACTTGTGACAAATAATCTTTTGTATGAAAGGATTGTTGCTTAGTTTGGAAAATATATGTTACAATGAGATTTCATTAGTGAAATTCTAAACCGTCAAAAATCCAAATCATCATCCGCGCACTTAGGGTAAAAAGCTCATCCACGCATACGCGTAATGCACGCGTGCGCGTGGATGCAAAAATCCCAAGATCCAATTTTTAAAGCTTTTAGGAGGACGTTGCCATTAGCGTTGGACTGGCAACGTTCCCTCCAATGTTGGCTGATCCACGCGTGCGCGTACTGTACGCGTGCGCGTACTGTACGCGTGCGCGTGGATGCTTGAAAGCTATATTGCGTGTATGCGCCAAGGACGCGTGCGCGTCGTTGCGCATTTTCAAAATCAAAATTTCGAACTCAGAATCGTGCACGTTGGCCACTACATTGGAGGTGACGTTGTTGGTCCAACGTTACCCATCCACGCGTACGCGTCAGCTGCGCGTGCGTGTGGATTGTCAAAATTCTCAATCCACACGTGCGCGTACAGCACGCGTGCGCGTCACTACAAATTTTCAAAATCTCTAGAAAGCACATTTTATCACCACGTTGGGGTTAACGTTGGCTTGCAAACGTTGTCTCCAACGTGTGTATTAGCAATTATGCAGAGCTTTGCTCTGCTCTCCCTTTTCAACGTTGGAGGCAACGTTGGTGGTCCAACTTGGCCATTGGTGCATGAAATTGTGATCTCTGACAACAGCGCCAAAAACTTGGTACACGCGATCAAAATCTCAACACTTTCCTCACAATTCCACACAACTAACCAGCAAATGCACTGGATAGTCCAAGTAATACCTTACGTGAGTAAGGGTCGATCCCACGGAGATTGTCGGCTTGAAGCAAGCTATAGTCATCTTGTAAATCTCAGTCAGGTGGATTCAAATGGTTATGGGATTTTGATAATTAAAACATAAATAAAACATAAAATAAAGATAGAGATACTTATGTAATTCATTGGTGGGAATTTCAGATAAGCGTATGTAGATGTGTTATTCCTTCTGAATCTCTGCTTTCCTACTGCCTTCATTCAATCATTCATACCCCTTTCCATGGCAAGTTGTATGTTGGGGATCACCATTGTCAATGGCTACCTCCCATCCTCTCAGTGAAAATGGTCCTCTACGATTTCTGTATGGCTAATCAACTGTCGGATTTCTCGTCTTGGATAAAAAATACCAGGCACAGCTACTGCATGGCTAATCAGCTGTCGGTTCTCAATCGTGTCGAAATAAGATCCAATGATCCTTTTGTGCACTGTCACTACGCCTTACAGTCGCGAGTTTGAAACTCGTCACAGTCATCCCTTCCCAGATCCTACTTAGAATACCATAGACAAGGTTTAGACTTTTCGGATCCCAGGAATGCTGCCAATTGATTATAGCCTATACCATGAAGATTCTAATCTCAGATTCAGATGCTCTGTTGTCAGGAGAGACGATGTGAATCATTGAAGAGAGATCCAAGAGATATGCATTCAAGCTTGTTTTCATCTAGAACGGAAGTGTTTTTCAGGCACGCGTTCATAAGTGAGAATGGTGATGAATGTCACTTGATCATCACATTCATCACGTTCTTGTGTGTGAATGAATATCTTAGAATAAGAATAAGCTTGAATTGAATAGAAGAACAATATTACTTTGCATTAATACTCGAGGAACAGCAGAGCTCCACACCTTAATCTATGAGGTGTAGAAACTCCACCATTGGAAATACATAAGTGATAATGGTGTTCATTGGTTTTGGCCCCAGAGAGGGAACCAGAATAACCAAGAATAAGATCTAAGGACTAAACATCCAAAGATATGAGTATAATGGTAAAAAGTCCTATTTATACTAAACTAGTTACTAGGGTTACAAAAATAAGTAAATGATACAGAAATCCACTTCCGGGCCCTCTTGGTGTGTGCTTGGACTGAGAAATGAAGCTTTCATATGTAGAGACTTTTCTTGGAGTTAAACGCCAGCTTTTATGCCAGTTTGGGCGTTTAACTCCAGCTTGCATCCTGTTTCTGGTGTTTAACGCCAGAATAGGGCAGGAAGTTGGCATTTGAACGCCTATTTGTGTCGTCAAAACTCGGGAAAAGTATGGACTATTATATATTTCTGGAAAGCCCTGGATGTCTACTTTCTAACGCAATTAAAAGAGCGCAAATTGGGATTCTATAGCTCTATAAAATTCATTTCGAGTACAGGGAAGTCAGAATCCAACAGCATTTGTAGTCCTTTTTCGGCCTCTGAATCAGATTTTTGCTCAGGTCCCTCAATTTCAGCCAGAAAATACCTTAAATCACAAAAAAACACACAAACTCATAGTAAAGTCTATAAATGTGAATTTTTCTTAAAAACTAATAAAAATATACTAAAAGGTAGTTAGATCCTACTAAAAACTACCTAAAAACAATGCCAAAAAGCGTATAAATTATCCGCTCATCACAGCACCAAACTTAAATTGTTGCTTGTCCCCAAGCAACTGAAAATTAAATAGGATAAAAAGAAGAGAATATACTATAAATCCCACAATATCAATGAAACTTAGTTTTAATTAGATGAGCTGGGCTTGTAGCTTTTTGCTTCTGAACAGTTTTGGCATCTCACTTTTTCCTTTGAAGTTCAGAATGATTGGCATCTATAGGAACTTAGAATTAAGATAGTGTTATTGATTCTCCTAGTTTAGTATGTTGATTCTTGAACATAGCTACTTTATGAGTCTTGGCCGTGGCCCTAAGCACTTTGTTTTCCAGTATTACCACCAGATACATAAATGCCACAGACACATAGCTGGGTGAACCTTTTCAGATTGTGACTTAGCTTTGCTAAAGTCCCCAATTAGAGGTGTCCAGAGTTCTTAAGCACACTCTTTTTTCTTTGGATCATGACTTTAACCACTCAGTCTCAAGCTTTTCACTTGGACCTTCATGCCACAAGCACATGGTTAGGGACAGCTTGATTTAGCCGCTTAGGCCTGGATTTTATTTCCTTGGGCCCTCCTATCCATTAATGCTCAAAGTCTTGGATCCTTTTTACCCTTGCCTTTTGGTTTAAAGGGCTATTGGCTTTTTCTGCTTGCTTTTTCTTTTTCTTTCTTTTTCTTTTAATTTTTGCCACGTTTTTTGTAAGCTTTGTCATTCACTGCTTTTTCTTGCTTCAAGAATCAATTTTATGATTTTTCAGATTATCAATAACATTTCTCTTTTTTATTCATTCTTTCAAGAGCCAACAAATTTAACATTCATAAACTTCACTATAAAAAATATGCACTATTCAAGCATTCATTTAGAAAGCAAAAAGTATTGCCACCACATCAAAATAATTAAACTAATTTCAAGATAAAAATTGAAATTCATGTATTTCTTGTTTTTTTGTAATTAGAAACATTTTTTTCATTTATGAAAGGTGAAGGATTCATAGGACATTCATAGCTTTAAGACATAGACACTAGACACTAATGATCATGTAATAGAGACACAAACATGGATAAACATAAAGCATAAAAATCAAAAAATAGAAAAATAAGAACAAGGAAGTCAAAGAACGGGTCTACCTTAGTGATGGTGGCTAGTTCTTCCTCTTGAAGATCTTATGGAGTGCTTCAGCTCCTCAATGTCTCTTCTTTGCCTTTGTTGCTCCTCTCTCAGAGCTTTTTGGTCCTCTCTGATTTCATGGAGGATATTGGAGTGCTTTTGGTGCTCCATTCTTAGTACTTTTGGTGCTCCTATCCTTAGTTGCTCCCAATAGTTGTGTGGAGGAAAATGTATCCCTTGAGGCATCTCAGGGATTTCTTGATAAGGAAATTCCTCATGCTCTTGTTGAGGTCCATGAGTGGGCTCTCTTATTTACTTCATCCTTTTTCTATTGACGGGCTTTTGAGATGAATCTCTCCATCTCCCATGACTCGGAGTTGGAAGCAATTGCCTTATCTTTTCTCTTTCTAGAGGTTTCTCCGGCCTTAGGTGTCATTAATGGTTATGGAAAAACAAAAAGCAATGCTTTTACCACTTAAAAGGTTTGCTCGTTCTCAAGCAAAAGAAGAAAGAAAGAAGGGGAAGAAGACGAAAATGGAGGAGATGAAGGGTGGTGTGTGGTTCGGCCAAGGGGTAAAAGTAGTGTTGGTAATGTGTGAAAATGAAGGAGTGTGGAGGGATTTATATAGGAGTAGGTGGGGATCCTGTAGGGTCCACAGAACCTGAGGTGTCAAGGATTTTTCATCCCTGCACCATGTAGGCGTGCAAAATGCCTTTAGAATGCAATTCTGGCGTTAAACGCGAGGTTGCTGCCTGTTTCTGGCATTTAACGTCAGCTTTTCTTCCCTTTCTGGTGTTTAACGCTAGCTTGGTGCCCTGTTCTGGTGTTAAACACCAACCTGGTGCCCATTTCTGGCATTAAATACCCAGAATGGTGCCGACTAGGCATTTAACTCCCATCCTGCTACTATTGCTGGCGTTTAAATGCCAGTAAGTTCTTCCTCCATGGTGTGCTGCTTTTAATGCTGTTTTTGAATTTGTTTTGATTTTTGTAGTTAATTTTGTGACTCTACATGATCATCAACCTAAAGAAAACATAAAATAATAATGAAAAATGGAAATTTAACATAGATAAATAAAAATTAGGTTGCCTCCCAATAAGCGCTTCTTTAATGTCAATAGCTTGACAGTGGGCTCTCATGGAGCCTCACAGATGATCAGAGCATGGTTGTGGCCTCTCAACACCAAACTTAGAGTTTGGTTGTGGCCTCCCAACACCAAACTTAGAGTTTCAATGTGGGGGCTTTGTTTGACTCTGTATTGAGAGAAGCTTTTCATGCTTCTTCTCCATGTGTACAGAAGGAGAACCTTGAGTCTTGAATACAAGGTAGTCCTCATTCAATTGAAGGACCAACTCTCCTCTGTCAACATCAATCACAGCTTTTGCTGTGGCTAGGAAAGGTCTGCCAAGGATGATGGATCCATCCTCATCTTTTCCAGTGTCTAGGATTATGAAATCAGTAGAGATGCAAAGGCCTTCAACCTTCACTAGCACGTCCTCTACTAGTCATAAGCCTGTTTCATTGATTTGTCTACCATCTCTAGTGAGATTCTTGCAGCCTGTACCTCAAAGATTCCTAGTTGCTCCATTATAGAGAGTGGCATGAGGTTAATACCTGACCCTAGGTCACACAGAGCCTTCTCAAAGGTTATGGTGCCTATGGTACAGGGTATTAAGAATTTACCAGGATCCTGTTTCTTTTGAGGTAAAGTTTGCTGAACCCAGGTATTCAGTTCATTAATGAGTAATGGAGGTTCATCCTCCCAAGTCTCATTACCAAATAGCTTGGCATTCAGCTTCATGTGCTCCTAAATACTGGGCAACTTGTCCTTCAGCATTGTCTTCATCTTTTTCAGAAGATGAATAGTCATCAGAGCTTATGAATGTTAAAAGAAAGTTCAATGGAATCTCTATGGTCTTTGTATGAGCCTCCGATTCCTTTGGTTCCTCATTGGGGTACTCCCTAATGGCCAGTGGACGTTCCCTGAGGTCTTCGTCACTGGGAATCACTGCCTTTTTACTCTCTCCAGGTTTGGCCATACTAAGTAAGGTTATGGCCTTGCACTCTCTCTTGGGATTTTCTTCTGTATTGCTTGGGAGAGTGCTAGGAGGAATTTCAGTAACTCTTTTACTCAGCTGACCCACTTGTGCCTCCAAATTTTTGATAGAGGATCGTACCTCATTCATGAAACTGAGAGTGGCCTTAGATAGATCAGAGACTATGTTTGCTAAGCTAGAGGGTCTTTGCTCAGAATTCTCTGTCTGTTGCTGAGAGGATGATAGAAAAGGCTTGCCATTGCTAAACCTGTTTCTTCCACCATTATTATTGTTAAAGCCTTGTTGAGGCTTTTGTTGATCCTTCCATGAGAAATTTGGATGATTTATCCATGACAGATTATAGGTGTTTCCATAGGCTTCACCCATGTAATTCACCTCTGCCATTGCAGGGTTCTCAGGATCATAAGCTTCTTCTTCAGAAGATACTTCTTTAGGACTGTTGGATGCAGCTTGCAATCCATTCAGACTCTGAGAAATCATATTGACTTGTTGAGTCAACATTTTGTTTTGAGCCAGTATGGCATTCAGAGCATCAATTTCAAGAACTCCCTTTTTCTAAGGCGTCCTATTATTCACATGATTCCTCTCAGAGGTGTACATGAACTGGTTATTTGCAACCATTTCAATGAGTTCCTGAACTTTTGCAGGCATTTTCTTCAGGTGAATAGATCCACCCGCAGAATGGTCCAATGACATCTTAGACAATTCAGACAGACCATCATAGAATATATCCAGGATGGTCCATTCTGAAAGCATGTTAGAAGGACACTTTTTGGTCAATTTCTTGTATCTTTCCCAAGCTTCATAGAGGGATTCACCTTCTTTCTGCCTGAAGGTTTGAACATCCACTCTAAGCTTGCTCAGCTTTTGAGGAGGAAAGAATTTGGCTAAGAAAGTCGTGACCAGCTTATCCCAAGAGTTCAGGCTATCTCTAGGTTGAGAGTCCAACCATATTCTAGCTCTGTCTCTTACAGCAAAAGGAAAAAGCATAAGCTTGTAGACCTCGGGATCAACTCCATTGGTCTTAACAGTATCACAGATCTGCAAGAATTCAGTTAAGAACTGATAAGGATCTTCTGATGGAAGTCCATAAAACTTGCAATTCTGTTGCATTAGAGAAACTAATTGAGGCTTTAGCTCAAAATTATTTTCTCCAATGGCAGGGATTGAGATGCTTCTTCCATGGAAGTTGGAAGTTGGTGCAGTGTAGTCACCAAGCATCTTCCTTGCATTGTTATTGTTGTTGGGTTCGGCCATTACTTCTTTTTCGAGATTCTCTGTAAGGTTTTCTCTGGATTGTTGTGCTTTAGCTTCTCTTAGCTTCTTCTTCAGTGTCAGCTTTAACAAGAATGTTCTTGTCCTTGCTCCTGCTCATATGAAAAAAGAAGAGAACAAAAAGGAAGAGGAATCCTTTATGTCACAGTATAGAGATTCCTTAAGGTGTCAGAGGAAAATAAGAATAGAAGGGTGAGGTAGATAGAGGCGAACTCAAACATATAAGGAATGAGAGATTTCGAATTGCTAGTAGAGGAGGAGTGTTAGTGATTAAATAGAAAGAGATGAGAGAGAGGTAATTTTCAAAAATTAAATTAAAATTTAAAACAATTAGTTAATTAAAAAATTGAAAAATGGTTAATGGTTTTCGAAAATCAAAAGTGAGAAAGTGGTTAGGTGGTTTTGAAAAAGATAAGAAGTTAGAAAGAGATTTTGAAATTAGAATTTTAAAAAGATGTGATTTGAAAAAGATACAGTTTAAAAAGATATGATTGGCAAACAATTTGAAAAGATTTGGTTTTTAAAATTGATAGCTTGGCTAACAAGAAACTAAAAGATATGATTCTAAAATTCAAATATTGAACCTTTCTTAACAAGAAAGTAACAAACGTGAAATTTTAGAAACAAAACATTAATTGTTAGCAAGGTTTTTGAAAATAGTAAAAGAAAAATGAAAAAGATTTGATTTTTGAAAAAGATATGATTGAAAAGATTTGATTTTGAAAGATATGATTTCAAAAATAAGAATTAAAACATGAAAATTTGAAAAAGATTTGAATTGAAAATAAAATCTCCTCTCCTGTGCTATCCTGGCGTTAAAAGCCCAGAATGGTATCCATTATGTCGTTTAACGCCCAAAATACTATCCTTTTGGGCATTTAACGCCCAACCATGTACCCTAGCTGGTGTTGAACGCCAGAAATGCTTCCTTACTGGGCGTTTTTCTGAACGCCTAGATTTTTCTCTGTGATTCCTCTGCTAAATGTTCTGAATCTTCAATTCCCTGTATTATTGACTTGAAAAGATATATTTTTGAATTTTTGAATTTTTAATGATGAGAGAGACAAACAACAAAATGAATTAAATCATAAGAATGCAAGATCAAAACAAATAATGCATGCAAGGACACTTTGAATGTCAAGATGAACACCAAGAACACTTTGAAGATCATGATGAACATCAAGAACATATTTTTGAAAAATTTTTAGAAAAGAAAGACATGCAAGACACCAATCTTAGAAGTTTGTATACTATGGACACTAAAAACTTGAGAATGCATATGAAAAACAACAAATCATACAAAACAAGAGAATTTAAAGATCAGAACATAGAAAATCCTCAAGAACAACTTGAATATCAATAAAGAACATAATGCATAAAATTTTGAAAAATGCAAGAAAAAAGAAAACATGCAATTGACACCTAACTTAAAATTGACTCTAGACTCAAACAAGAAACAAAAAATATTTATTTATTTTTTTGTATTTTTCGAAAATATTTTGGAAAAAGAAAATACGAAACTCAAAATTTTTAATAAAAATTCCAGGAATCAAGCAATGTTAGTCTAAAGCTTCAGTCTAAAAGATTAGACATGGCTAGCCAAGCTTCAGCAGACATTACATACAACAGCCAAATTGATGGGAATAAAAAAAAAGCTCCTGTGATGATAAGAGTATCATCAGAAACTCTAGAATTCATTCTTAAAAATCCTGAAGAACAAAATAAAAATAAAAAGAAAATTACCTAATCTAAGCAACAAGATAAACCGTCAGTTGTCCAAACTTGAACAATCCCCAGCAACGGCGCCAAAAACTTGGTGCACGAAATTGTGATCTCTGACAACGGTGCCAAAAACTTGGTACACGCGATCGTAATCTCAACACTTTCCTCACAATTCTGCACAACTAACCATCAAGTGCACTGGGTCATCCATGTAATACCTTACGTGAGTAAGGGTCGATCCCACGGAGATTGTCGGCTTGAAGCAAGTTATAGTCATCTTGTAAATCTCAGACAGGCAGATTCAAATGATTATGGGATTTTTATAATTAAAAGATAAATAAAACATAAAATAAAGATCGAGATACGTATATGTAATTCATTGGTGGGAATTTCAGATAAGCGTATGGAGATGCATTATTCCTTCTGAATCTCTGCTTTCTTACTGCCTTCATTCAATCATTCATACTCCTTTCCATGGCAAGCTGTATGTTGGGGATCACCGTTGTGAATGGCTATCTCCCGTCCTCTCAGTGAAAATGGTCCTCTACGATTTCTGTACGGCTAATCAACTGTCGGATTTCTCGTCTCGGATGAAAAATACCAAGCACAGCTACCGCATGGCTAATCACAGTCGTGAGTTTGAAGCTCATCCCAGTCATCCATTCCCAGATCCTACTCGGAATACCACAAACAAGGTTTAGACTTTCTGGATCTTAGGAATGCTGCCAATTGATTCTAGCCTATACCACGAAGATTCTAATCTCGGATTCAGATGCTCTGTTGTCAGGAGAGACAATGTGAATCATTGAAGAGAGATCCAAGAGATATGCATTCAAGCTTGTTTTCATGTAGAACGGAAGTGTTTGTCAGGCACGCGTTCATAAGTGAGAATAGTGATGAGTGTCACTTGATCATCACATTCATCATGTTCTTTTGTGCGAATGAATATCTTAGAATAAGAATAAGCTTGAATTGAATAGAAGAACAATAGTACTTTGCATTAATACTCGAGGAACAGCAGAGCTCAACACCTTAATCTATGAGGTGTAGAAACTCCACAGTTGGAAATACATAAGTGATAATGGTGTTCATTGGTTTCGGCCCTAGAGAGGGAACCAGAATAACCAAGACTAAGGTCTAAGGACTAAATGTCCAAAGATATGTGTACAATGGTAAAAAGTCCTATTTATACTAAACTAGTTACTAGGGTTACAGAAATAAGTAAATGATGCAGAAATCCACATCCGGGCCCACTTGTTGTGTGCTTGGACTGAGCATTGAAGCTTTCATATGTAGAGAGTTTTCTTGGAGTTAAACGCCAGCTTTTATGCTAGTTTGGAATTTTAACTCCAGCTTGTATCCTGTTTCTGGTGTTTAACGCTAGAATAAGGCAGGAAGTTGGTGTTTGAACGCCAGTTTGCGTCGTCAAAACTCAGAAAAAGTATGAACTATTATATATTGCTGGAAAGCCCTAGATGTCCACTTTCCAACGCAATTGAGAGCGTGCCAATTGGCCTTCGATAGCTCCAGAAAATCCATTTCGAGTGCAGGGAGGTCAGAATCCAACAACATCTGCAGTCCTTTTTCAGCCTCTGAATCAGATTTTTGCTCAGGTCCCTCAATTTCAGCTAGAAAATACCTAAAAATCATAGAAAAACACACAAACTCATAGTAAAGTCCAGAAATGTGAATTTTGCTTAAAAACTAATAAAAATATACTAAAAGTAGCTAGATCCTACTAAAAACTACCTAAAAACAATGCCAAAAAGCGTATAAATTATCCGCTCATCAGTGACCAACGTTGCTTCTTCCTCCTCTTCTTGATCTTTCTTTAACCTCTTTCCTTGCATTTCTTTACCTGTCATCAACCAACATGTGCATCAAAGCCTTGTTAAATCTATGAGAATTATAGTCCTTCTTAGTATTCAAGTAATTATAGCATAATTCTCATGAAATTGTATCAAATTAACATGGTTGGATGAATCTAAGCATATATGAATTTCTAACCCAATTGCTTACTTATAATGCAAGAAATTGCATAAAACCTACTAAAAAATAAAGAAAAAGGCTAGTGAAACTAGCCTAAGATGCCTTGTTATCACAACACCAAACTTAAATCTTGCTTGTCTCCAAGCAAGCACTGAATTGAGAGAAATGAATGAAACAGAAAGTAATGTCCATATCAATAAGATATTAATATTAATTCATGGGGTTTTATGCAGACAATGTTGCAGCTCACTTTTATTGATCCCTAGGTAGAAAATATCTCTTTTAAGCATCAACTAACATACTGCTATGACCTATTATTATTTACTTGTCATTGGAAGTTGCTTTTCTTCATTTTTCTTTTCTCTCTGAGCTCATTTCTCACTTGTAGCTTAGTGTCATGTGTTGTGGTAGCTTCTTAGCTTATTTTCACTCAACACATCTCTACTATAGACTCTTGGCTCACAATTCTTCTTAAGACATTGGTGCCTAGCACTTCTTTGGGTTACTAAATGCCTTGTAACTAGGTTGCTCTTGATAATGGACTTTTGGTTGATAATCCCGGGTTAGTTTACCCAAGTTACCAAGTGTTAAGGCACTCCATAGAACCTAATCATCCAAGCAGATCCTAGTACAGAGACACCACAAGCATATGCCAAGCTATTGGTGTCTAGCCTTATTGTTTGTTTTCTTCTATTTCTGTTGCCACTTTTGGCTTTTCTTTTTCTTCATTTTTATCTGTTTTTCTTTTCATCCAATGACTTTTATTTGATAAGTTCATAGACAACATCTTAGTTATCACTAAGGAGGGACATCCTAACCTTTTATTCATTATAAGTGAGCTACCTACACTCTTAGACATATATACCACCACTTAATCTTTATTTTCTTACTTGTTGAAAGGACTCATTCTACTTTTGTTCAAACATTTTCTTCATTTAATTGAAAAAGAGACAAGCATACATTCAAGTAAGTGAAAGTGAAACACACACACCTAGGCTAGCAGATTTATGGCAAAAATTAAACACACAAAATCTAAGATGTCTTAAACTAGCAGTTACTAACAACTAAAGTAGACATGTTCTTTCTTTATTAAATATGACAAACAAGGAGCAAGTCCACCTTTCATTCTTTATCCTGCGTGTCTTTCTTCTTCTTCCCTCCTCCTTGCTTACTAGCCTTTTGCTTGCTTTTTCCTTTTAACTTTGTCCAGAACCCTGCTTTCTTCATTATCTTTTCCACTCTGTCTTCAAGGCGTATCACTCTGTCTATCTCCAGCTTACCTCTTTCCTTGAAGTATTGGTCATAATTTGGAAATATTGGGTTCAGACCAGGTAGATGTTCCAGATATAGTTGAGCTTGGTTTGAGCATTCATGTTATAATCAGCTTGACTTTCATATCTTGCATTCTGCAGAGTTATGAATTCTTGGAAAGTTCTGATATGATCAACTTGATTCTAGGCCAGCTGGTTAAAAGATTCTTAGAAGTGTGAAGATTGTTCCCTTTGTATGACCAGAAATTTT
This sequence comes from Arachis hypogaea, assembly GCF_003086295.3. NCBI lineage: Eukaryota > Viridiplantae > Streptophyta > Magnoliopsida > Fabales > Fabaceae > Arachis > Arachis hypogaea. The sequence goes on from NC_092036.1 coordinate 73,178,173, forward strand.
GACCCAAAATTCCTCTATTGGCTCATTATCCTCAACTGAAGTTCCTCTTGTCTCTCTTGAGCTCTCTTGTATTATGAATGGTACTCTTCCTGTTTCTTTTGAACTTCTTCATATTGTTCAGATAGCCTTTCAATAGCTTCTTGCATCCCGTTCATATCCAGGTTGGCTTGTACTGGGAGTTGTTATCCTTCCTCTTGTTCTTCTTCCTGTTGTGCTCCTTCTTGTGGTTCCTCTCTCATTCGCCTTCTTTGTGGTCTGCGACGTTGTTGGGCTACAGTAACATTCCTCATCCTTTTTCTAAGGTCATAGGCATGCCTGGATTCAGCCAGATTGGGTTTGCATCCTCCAGTGGCACTCTTCCTTTCATGCACAGCAGTATGATGGTGCTTGGGTAGTGTAGCTGATGAGAGGATTTTTGACGGTTTAGAATTCACAAATGAATTCTCGTTGCAAGTATAGTGTCTAAACCAACAAAGAATCCTTTCATACAAAAGATTGTTTGTCACTAAAACAAACCCCTAAAATTATAAACCGAAGTATTTAAACCTCGGGTCGTCTCTCAAAGGACTTGCAGGGTAGTGTTCTTGTTATTGGTTATGGACTTGTTTATTTTGGGGTTTTGAATGAGAAACATGAATAGTAAATGGTAATGAAATTATATTAACAAAATGGTCTTGGCAAGATTTGGTTGTCAAGGGTCTCTATCATTATCACTAGCCACAATTATGGTAGTTGCAAGGATTAATCCCACTTAGTCATCCTTTAATCAAGTAGCAAAGGAAAGTCAAGTGAGTTATATCAATCCAAGTCCATAAATCCTAGCTTTCCACTAATTGAATTAATGAAGGCTAGAGTCAATGGCTATCAACTATCAATCACTTGGACATTAGTAACTCAAGAAATCATAAGTTACCTTCCCAAGCCAAGAACATAAAATCCTACTCTAACATCCTTCCAAGCATTTCATCAAACACTTGGAAGGTACAAAAGAAAAGTATAGTAAATCATAACAAGAATGAATTCTAACAACAATTGAATGCAAAGAATTAACAACAACAATCAAGGAAATCACAATTATCATGAATTACTTCAAATTGCATTATTAAAAGAAAACAAAAGAACAAAAATAGATCTACAACAAAGTGAAGAATTACAAGGATTAAAGTACAAAACTAGAAAGAGGGAGAGTAGAAGAGTAAGAATTGATAAAGGAATAGTAAATCAAATCATGAATTAAACCTAGATCTAAGAGGAGAGATTAACCTAAACCTAATCCTAATTCTAATTCTAGAGAGAAATGAGAGCTTATCTCTCTAAAACTAATCCTAATGTATGTAAATGATGCTAAGTGAGTGTATCCCCCAAGTCCCTTCAATCCTTGGTCTTTTAAAGTATTTTGGCGCCAAAGTTGGTTGCAAGTTGGGCCCCACAGCTTCTCAAAATTGATGGGCACATTTTCTATTAAAAAAACATATACGGCCACCGACGCGTACGCGTACAGCACGTGTGCGCGTCCCTTGCGGTTTTTGCGATCCACGCGTGCGCGTATTGTGCGCGTACGCGTGGATGTTGTTTCTCAAAATCTTTGGCTTTTCCATGTGTTCTCCACTTTGCATGCTTTTCTCTTCAAGGAATCTTGTGGAATCAAAGGTGAATTAAATTTAGCTAATTGAGGGCCTAGAAAGCATGTTTTCACACTTAAGCACAAATTGGGAGACAATCATGAAACAATGCTATTTCATTGAATAAATGTAGGTAAAATGTGATAAAATCCCCCAAATCAAGCACAAGATAAACCCTAAATATTTGGTTTATCAGTAGCCAGGCATCAAAAGAATTTTTCTCTGCAATCTTTTGAATATCCTTTGCAATGATCCCGTGAACCTTTATCTCTCCCCTTACCATTATGCAGTACAACATGAGGGCCCTTTCCTTGATTACTTCTGAAGTGTTTACTGTGCCCAAGATTGATCTCTTTATAAGCTCATACTATCCTTTTGCTTTATGGATAAGATCCCACACATATATCACTAGAAATTTCATCATAATCCGGGTTGCCAATTATCTTTTTTTGGTACCCAGGCTCATCAAAATGTGCTCCCCTAAATCCTAAGACTTTCATGATGGTCTTAGGACTAAAGTCTACCTCCATACCCTTTACAAAACTCTTGTAAGTCAGGGCAATAGTTGTGTCTAGCCTTGCAGCGTTAGCATAAAATTTCCTTATGATACTGGCATTGATCCTGGTGATTGGTGAGATTAGTTCCTCTCATTTTCTCTTTCTGATCTTGGCTCTTAATTTTGGACATCCATCATTAGATAGCTGGAAAGGAATTTCAGGAAATATTCCTTTTTTCGCCATCCACCCAAATTGCATTTGGTGGAACCGTGATCTGAACTTCCACTAATCATAAGTGTTTTCACTTCCTTCTACAACAGGTTCCTTTATTTTCCTTTTTTTGTTACTTGAAGAAGATGCCATGCTTTTCTTGGTAGTCACCGGTTGAAAGTTTATGAAGAGGAAAGGCTAGTGTGATGTACTCTTGATGGGAAGGTGGTTACGGCAAGATACTATTGTGAAAGTCAGTGAACAAGAGTGATTTGTTGCACAAGAACAACGATTATTGGGTCTTTGGTTTTAGAGAAGCAAGAGCTGAATTTTTAGAGTACAAGAAGTGTGAAAACTTTAGCTCAGAGGCATGGTTCAATTAAAACCATTTATAGCAAGCTTTAATGAAGAATGGATGGTTAGGATTCTTTGGGAAGGGTTGTGAATGAAGGGCGTGCATGCATGGTTGAATGAAGAAAAAAATTGCCTCTTCCTATGGTATATAGCTTCGGTCTTCTTGGTACTTCTTCCCAAGGTGTGCATATTTTCATTTCCAAGAAGCACCGTTCCAAGCCATGTGACCTACCCATTTGTCTTCATGCTATTTTTACCATTTAGTGCTTTGTTCTTTGCATTGAATTATTCTTCATACCTATCTATCACAACAAGGCAAAGGAGGTAAATATAAACAAGTGGCGGTAAGCACATACCCATTAAAAATCAAAGCTAAGATTTTAACTTGCACTCTTTATGATTGTTCAACCAACCGTGACTCTCTTTGGCTTTTATATAATCCTGAAAAACATCAAACTTGGTGTTTGGCTATATGATTCAAAAGGTCTTCCTCCAAGTAATATCATTGAGATCTCAACGGGATTATTGTCACCTTTAGTTGAACCATCATGAGAAACACTTTATTTTCCTATTCTTAAAAGAAATTATACATGGTTGCACTTTCATGAAATTCAAGACTTAAAAGAAATTTGACTCTAATGATTTGTCCTTACAATGGTAATATGATCATTATCCTTAAAAGCAATTTAGTGTGTCTGTAAGCACACCAAACTTAGAGTTGAATCATATGCCTCAAAATGTCATGGATGTTTGTCAAATTGGTTTATGGAAGCTTGAACTTATGTTAGAGCAACCACTTTTATTCACACTGAAGCTTTAAGATTAAGAAAACTAAATCATGGGCTGCGTCCCATAGAGTGCTTCTTTAGCATCATTAGTTTGATGGTTATTCTTTGTCATGGTGGATTGTAGTGCCTTATGTCCTCTCCTCGCACAGTGAAGCTTTCTCCACTTGATTCTTTGATGATCTTTACATGTTCCAAGGAGAGCACCTTGCTGATAGTGAACACCTAAGGTAACTGAGATGGAATGGTTGGACGATTGGGAGGGGTTGGTAAATGGTGGGCTAATATCACCTTATCTCCAGGGGAAAAAGCTTCTGTAGGGATCTTCTTATTTCTCCATCCTCTTGGTGATTTTTTCTTACTTTTCCTTCTTCTTCCGGTGTTGCTCCATTGACTCTTGTAATTAAGCAGTCCTTGTTAACTGCTCCCCTTGATTCTTGTGGTTTCAGCTCTTCTTTGAGTTCCTTTGGTTGCTGTGTTTCTTGAAATTCTTGCTTGTTCACTAAGGATTGTTTCAAGGGCTCTAGTTTCGGTTCACTGTCGCTTTCTTCCAGGGGTTCTTTGCTTTGATCATTCTCCATCTCCTTAGGTTCTGACTCAGAGTTAGTTGCAGGTTTAAACACATGAAAAGTGAGATGTTCATTATGTATTCTCAGTATTAATTCTCCTTGCTTCACATCTATGATTGCTCTAGCCATAACTAGGAATGGTCTTCCCAAGATGATTGGGTGGAGGTGACTTTCCTCCATGTCCAGAGCAACAAAGTCAGTGGGGAGAAAGTAATTTCCCACATTGACCAATACATTCTCAAGTATCCCTTCAGTTTACTTCCGAGTCTTATCTGCCAATTCGATGACTACATCTGTGGGTTTCAATTCATTGATTTGTAATTTCTTCATGAAAGACAAAGGCATCACATTTATGCTAGCCCCTGAATCACAGAATCTTCTGTCAATTATTGCATCTCCTATGGCACAGGGGATATGAAAGCTCCCTGGATCTTTTTTCTTTAAAGATAAATCCTTCTTGATAAGGGCACTACATTCTTTATTCATGATCACTGTTTGTCCCCCCTTCAAGGTTTTTTTCTTGGTCAGCATCTCCTTCATGTACTTGATGTAGTTAGGCATCTGTTGGAGAATTTTGATAAAAGGTATGTTGACACTAAGGGATGTAAACACGTCTAGAAATCTTGAGTATGATTTCTCTTTCTCACCACTTTTGAATCTTTGAGGAAATGATACTTTTGGCACGTAAGGGTTCAAAATTTTCTTTTGTTGTTGTTCTTCCCCTTGTATCAGTCCATTTCCTTGTTCATTTTCCTCCAAAATTTCTTGGGGACTTCCTTGACTGCGTTCTGTCAGCTTGTTGGTCTCTTCCTCCAGGCTCTCTTCAACTGCAAGTGTAACTTCTTTACATTCTTCCCATCTCACCTTCTTTATTTCCCCCTTTGGATTTTTTTCAGTGTCACTGGGGAAACTATCTGTGGACTTAGGAATCTGTTGTGAGAGATGTCCTACTTGAGCCTCAAGCTTCTTAATAGTTTTTCCTCGACTTTTTATACTAGCTCTCACTTCTTCCTTGAAGTTTTTCATTTCTTCAGATTCCTTGCAGAGGTGTGCAAACATCGCTTCAATTTTTGATATTCTGTCATCATCATGTGATGATGGTTGGTTGGGGTGGAGTTATTGAGAATGGTTATTTTGGTTTTGGTATGGTGGCTGGGAAGGTTATTGTATGGGTGTTGATATGGTCTTGAATTAGATTATTGGTAAGTGTTTTGGTTGGAGTTATGGGTTTTATGGTCTTGGCCTTGAGCTTGTTGGTTTCCTCACCTAAAATTTGGATGGTTCCTCCAACCAGGGTTATAGGTCTTTGAGTATGGATCATTAACTTGCCTAGATGAATTTCCCAGGTAGTTAACTTCCACCCAATTAACTCCTTCCTCTGTGTTTGGCTCTGATTGAGGTGATGGTTGAGTGTGGATGGCCGCAGCCTGATTTTTCTCCATTTGCTTGGTTAACTCAGCTAGTTGCTTAGTGATCATCTTATTTTGGGCCAGGATTGCATCCATGTTGTTTAGCTCTATAACTCCTCTGTTGTTGTTCCTTTCTGAGGCATAGAAATACTCATTGTCAGCCAATGTTTCTATGACATCAATACTGTCCTCAATAGTCTTCATCTTGTTAAGTGAGCCTCCAGATGAGTGGTCCACAACCTTCTTTGATTCATAGGAAAGCCCTTCATAAAAGATGTACAGTTGCACCCATTCATTAAACATATCAGGGGGACATTTCCTTGTCAGATCTTTGAATCTCTCCCAAGCTTCATATAAGGTTTCACTATCTTACTGTCTGAATGTCTGCACCTCAGTTCTCAGTCTATTCACTCTTTGAGGAGGGTAGAACCTTGCCAAGAATCTATTCACCACATCTTCCATGGTTGTCAAGCTTTCCTTAGGGAATGATTCCAACCACTTAGATGCTTTGTCCTTCAAAGAGAATGGGAAAAATAGCAATCTATAGGTATCAGGATAAACACCATTAGACTTAACTGTATCATAGATCCTTAGGAATGTAGTGAGATGCTCATTAGGGTCCTCTTGTGCACTTCCTCCGAAAGAACAATTGTTTTGGACGAGTGTGATAAGCTGAGGCTTTAATTCAAAGTTATTGGCTTGGATGGTTGGCTTTTGAATGCTGCTACCACAGTTTTCTGGGTTTGGATTGATATAGGAACCAATCACTCTCCTCTCTTGTCCAGCATGGTGATCTGCACCTCGTCTGGCATGATTGTTCACCTCTTCTTCATGATGGTTTTCCATATCATCCTTAATGTCTATATCCAAGTCTTCCTTATCTTCCTCTGCACTAATAACCTTCTTCCCTCTTACTTCCCTCCTTAAACTAAGGAAGGTCCTCTCCAGTTCACTATCAAAAGAGGACGAGGTTCCCCTTCTTCTACCTATCATACAATGAACAAGTACAAGAAATAGCAAGTACAGAATCCACTAAAACAGAGTATAGTTAGTTTGGTAAAAGCAATTTATCAAATGGTTAGTGGGTTAAGTTATTGGGAAGTAAAGGGATGAGAAAAAAATAAAGAGAAACAACTAAAATTGCAGAAAGTAAAAGATGAACAGCTGAAATTAAACTTCCAAAAGAAAATAATAAAACAAAATGCTCAATCTAGTTATCCTTCAATTTAGTAATTGTCAATACAAAACCAATCCCCGGCAATGGTGCCATAAACTTGATTCACCCAAAAACTGTCTCTCAACAACTTTCTTGCCGGCAAGTGCACCAGATTATCGTCAAGTAAAAACACACAATTGAGTGAAGTCAAATCCCACAGGGATTGGTTGGTTGAGCAATGTTAATTGGAGAATTGTTCTAGTTGAGCAAAATAGAATTGGAATTTAGATTTCTCAAAGTAAATTGGCGAGGAACTTAAATTGCAAGAAATTAAATGACAGAAATTAAATTGCGAGAAATTAAATGACAGAAGCTTAATTTGAAAGAAATTAAATGGAATTGGGGAATTATCATGAAATTAAAGAACAGAATGTAAAGAGAATGAGTAGATCAGAGAATGGGGAGTTCATTGGGTTTTAGGAGATATTGAATTCTCCGGATGAAATCATTTTCATCTCTTCCTCAATCAATGCATTCATTGACATTGCTTGGCAATCTTAGATGGTTGGATCCCAATGTCTTGGCTCACCAATCTCTCTAAGAATGAACAATTGCCCAATGTCTTGAATTAATTGCTCATGGAAAGAGATGAAGTTCAGTCACTGATTTTACCACACAAATTCATAGATCAAAGTATTGGTAGGATTAAATGTCACAATATCCATCCAACCCCCAATCTAATCCAATGTGAGAAAGCAATTCTAGCATGAATTCTTCATCCCTCTCTCAAGGATCCGAAGAACTCCAATTATGGATAGCTTCTCTGTCAAGACAACTATCTAATTAAATTAAGATCGAAAGCTTTCTAACAAAAATCAAGAGAAAAGAAAGAAGAAGAAGATGAAAATGACTATTGATCCATTGAATTACAATAGAGCTCCCTAACCCAATGAAAGGGGTTTAGTTGTTCATAGCTCTAAGAATGGAAAATGGAATTGAAAGATGCATTGTAGAATTAAAATTACAGAGAATTTGAGAATTTCCCAAAACTGTTCGAATTTCCAAAATCCAAAGTCTCCCCCAAAGTAAAATCCCCCTAAAACTTGAATTCTAAGCTATTTATACACTTTCTTTCATTGATTCTTCAGTCTATGCATTGGGCTTTTGGCCTTAGTTGAATTGGGTTAAAGTTTCTCCAATGGGTTTCCTTGCTGCTTAGAGGAGCTCTATGTTGAATGTTCCAGTTCTGATGCTTCACGTTGGAGTCCACGTTTGATGGCCAACATTGAATCAAACATTTCTATTAAAATTCAGTTCTGCTTGCTGTCATCTACGTTTGACTCAACATTGAAGTGCCAATGTTCCTTTATCCACGAGTACGCGTGCTTTGCGTGTCCGCGCACTTTGAGATAAAAAGCTCATCCACGCGTACGCGTAATGCACGCGTGCGCGTGGATGCAAAAATTCCAAGTTCAAGTTTTTAAAGCTTTTAGGAGGACATTGCCATCAGTGTTGGACTGGAAACGTTCCCTCCAACGTTGGCTGATCCATGCGTGCGTGTGCTGTATGCGTGCGCGTGGATGCTCGAAAGCTATCCTGCGCATATGCGCCAAGGATGCGTGCGCGTCGTTACGCGTTTTCAAAATCAAAATTTTGAACTCAGAATCGCGCACGTTGGCCACTACGTTGGAGGTGATCTTGTTGGTCCAACGTTACCCATCCACGCGTATGCGTCAGCTGCGCGTGCGCATGGATTGTCAAAATTCTCAATTCACACGTGCGCATCGCTACAAATTTTCATAATCTCCAGAAAGCACATTTTATCACCACATTGGGGTTAACGTTGGCTTGCCAACGTTGTCTCCAACGTGTGTATCAGCAATTATGCAGAGCTTTGCTCTACTCTCCCTTTTCAACGTTGCTTCTTCCTCCTCTTCTTGATCTTTCTTCAACCCCTTTCTTTGCATTTCTTTACCTGTCATCAACCAACATATGCATCAAAGCCTTGCTAAATCTATGAGGATTATAGTCCTTCTTAGCATTCAAGTAATTATAGCATAATTCTCATGAAATTGCATCAAATTAACATGGTTGGATGAATATAAGCATATATGAATTTCTAAGCCAATTGCTTACTTATAATGCAAGAAAGTGCATAAAACCTACTAAAAATAAAGAAAAAGGCTAGTGAAACTAGTCTAAGATGCCTTGGCATCATATTCTTTATAAAGAAACAATGAAAAAAGAATTGAAGATGAAGAATCAAACAAATTAATCTATTGAATTACAACAGAGCTCTCTTTCCCAGATGAAGAGAATTAGAAACTCATATCTAAAGAACTACAAAATGGGTTTGAAAAAAAATGGAAGAGAGGAAGAGAGTTAGGAGAGAGTTCGAAGACTCCCCTCCAAAGTGTGTTTAATTGTTATTCCTCTATCCCTATTTATAACATATCACAAATGCAAATTCAAATATAATTCAAATTACATTAAATTCAAAGCTAAATTGAGTTGATTTTATGGGCTTGATTCAACTGGAAGCTTGGAGGTTTGAGGAATAAATGAAGGAATTGGAGCACCAGACGTTGGGCTAGAGGTTAGCAGTTACACACCAAGACATCCCACGTCCAACGACAACTTAATTTCTAAGATTTTGGGCTTCTGTATGAGTTTGGCGTTGCATGGAAAATTAATGGCATTGACCGGCACACTTTCTTGCTACATAATTTGGCCCAAATTGCTTTATGATTGTATCAGCTGTTGGACGCCACAAAACTGGCATAGGCCGGCAATGCTTGTTTGGTTTCAATTTGGGCTTTAAAGGCTTGTTTGTTACGTACTTTGGTTGCATAAGGAAGCTATGTAAGAATCATGTAAACTATGAAGAATTATATATCATTGGAAAGCTCTTGAAATTAGCTTTATAAAGTTGCTAGAAACATGTCATTTGAACCTCTATAGCTCAAGTTATGCTCCTTTGAAGGTGAAGAGGTCAGGTTGCCAGGCACCTCACGTTTGATGCCAGTTTCTCCGCATTGCACGCAAACTGGGAATCATGCCTACGCATGAGGGATGCATACACATGATTCCCCTTATGAAATTAGTCGTCTGTACGCATCTCTCATGCATACGCATGACATCCCTTTTTGCTCCTTTTAGTACTTGGCTTATAATGATGATTTGCACCTTCAGATTCAGTGTTCACTATGGACTATTATATATTATTGGAAAGCTCTGGATGCCTACTTTCTAATGGCACTAAAATTACCTTATTTGTAGCTTTGTAACTCAAGTTATTTTTTTTGGAGTATGAAGAGGTCAGGGTTCAAATTCTTTTTGAACTTCTCTTGGGCTTGTTTCTAATTTTTGTCATCTTTCTTGCCTCTTCAAGGCCTCTTTGATTGTCCATCTCCGCTTTGTTCTTGCCTAGAATCGTTCAATCATTTCCTATACTTGAAAGCACAAAGCAACTCCAAGAAGTATTGATCAAAGCACAAAAAATCTTAATAAAAGCAAAGAAAAATCTCTAACTTAATTCAACAAAAGAAATTCTAAGAACATTGATTAAAAGCATGAAAATTCTAATAAAAATAATAGATCACTACCTTTATTTAAAGAGATAACAACTAAAAACTAATAAAGATGCGCATGCATTGCTGCACGAATCCCTACACTTCGTACAACTGAACCAACAAGTGCACTAGGTCGTCCAAGTAATACCTGAGCGAGTCAGGGTCGATCCCACGAGGATTGTGGTTTGAAGCAAGCTATGGCTATCTTATAAATCTTAGTTAGGTGGATAGAAGAGTTGTTGGATTTGTGAGATCTAAACTAGGTTGGCCTGTTTAAAATGATAAGAAGATGGTTAAGGCTTGAAGATGCTTTGTCTTTCTGGATTAACTCTGGTCTTTATTGTCTTCTTCAATTGTGAATGATTTCTTCTATGACAGGCTATATGTGATGAACACTGTACAATTGCAGTCACCAATCTCCTCCAGATCTGAACCCCAGGGTTAGTGTGGATCCATTCTGATTGAGGGTGAAGCTCTTGCAGTTCATTCTCCTTAGTGATCCTACTCAAAATACTACAAACAAGGTTGAATCTTCCGGATTAGAGAATGCTGCGCCTTTGCGTTCTAGCCTCTACCACAGAGACCCTAATCTCCCCATACCTTGGCTAAACTGGTGTCTTGAGAAGTCCCCAACAAAGTTGTGGATTAGCTGTCTAAGAGATGTATAATCAAGCTGGTGGTTCAATACTTTCCAGTTACGTATTCACATGAACCCAAGAAGAACACGGGTGGTTGTCAGGCACGCAGTTTTAGTATGAAGAATGGAGATGATTGTCATAGGTCATCCCATTCATCAAGTTAAAGAACGAAGATACATCTTAGAATTAAATCAAACACGGATTGAAAAGAAACAGTAATACTTTTATTAATCCATAAAACTCAGCAGGGCTCCTCCCCTCAACCTTAGAGGTTTAGAAACTTATACTAATAGAAAATACAATGTGAAGAACAAAAATATGGCTGATCTCCCCTTTGAAGATCGTGTAAAAGTTCTTTAAATACTAAGCTAATGACTAAGGATTACATAAGAAAGGGTAAAACAGTCTTTTAGTGCTAAAATCTACTTCTGGGGGCCACTTGGTGAGTGTTGGGCTGAGATTTGATGAGATCCACGTGCTAGGAGGCCTCTAGTGCGTTGAAGGCTAGCTAGGGGGTCCTTTTTGGGCGTTTGGATGCTGGTCTCCTCCTTTGGGCGCTGGACGCCTGGACTGGGGCAGGAGGCTGGCGTTGGACGCCAGTTTTGGGCCTTCAATTCTGAAGCAAAGTATGAACTATTATACAATGCTAGAAAGCTTTGAAAGTCAGATTTCCATAGCCGTTGAGAATGCTCCATTTAGATTTTTGTAGCTCCATAAAAGCTCTTTCGAGTGCAAGGAGGTCAGATCCGGACAGCATCTGCAGTGCTTTCTCTGCCTCTGAATTAGACTTTTGCTCCAGTTCCTCAATTTCAGCTAGAAAATATCTGAAATTGCATAACACACAAACTCAAAGTAGAATCCAAAAATGTGAATTTTTCACTAAAACCTATGAAAACTTAATAAAAAATAAACAAAACATGCTAAAAACTATATGAAAATGATGCCAAAGAGAGTATAAAATATTTGCTCATCATAATACCAAACTTAAACTGTTGCTTGTCCCCAAGAAACTAAAAATATAGTAGGATAAAAAGAAGAGTAAGATACAATAAATCCCAGAGTTCTAATGAAGCTCTGTTTCAATTAAATGAACAGGACTTAGTAGCCTTTTGCTTCTGAATAGTTTTGGTATCTCACTATCCATTGAAACTTAGAAATATTGGTCTCTTTAGGAACTTAGAATCTAGATGATATTATTGACTCTCCTATTTCAGTTCTTTTTTATTCTTGAACACATCTTTTAGAGTCTTGGCTGTGACTCTAAGAACTTTGTTTTCCAGTATTACCACCGGATACATAAATGCCATAGACACTTTAACTGGGTGAACCCTTTTGGATAGTGATTCAGCTTTGCTAGAATCTCCAGATAGAGGTGTCCAAAGTTCTTAAGCACACTTGATAGGCAAAATTGTTATTTCTGATAATGGTATTCATGTTCGTTCTCTCCCTAGTAATGGCGCCAAAAACTTGGTGCATGATACCATGGTCCAAACATAACTTCACAACGTCGCATAACTAACCAGCAAGTGCACTGGGTCATCCAAGTAACAAACCTTACGTGAGTAAGGGTCGATCCCATAGAGATTGTTGGTATGAAGCAAGCTATGGTTATCTTGTAAATCTCAGTTAGGCAGATTATAAATGGTTATATTGGTTTTCAAAAATAATAATAAATAAAACATAAAATAAAGATAAAGATACTTATGTAGATCATCGGTGGAAATTTCAGATAGGCATATGAAGATGCTGTGCTCCTTCTGAATCTCTGCTTTCCTACTGCCTTCATCCAATCCTTCTTACTCCTTTCCATGGCAAGCTGTATGTAGGGCATCACTGTTGTCAATGGCTACATCCCATCCTCTCAGTGAAAATGGTCCGAATGCTCTGTCACAGCACGGCTAATCATCTATCGGTTCTCGATCATGTCGGAATAGAATCCATTGATTCTTTTTTGTTTGTCATCACGCCCAACGATCGCAAGTTTGAAGCTCATCACAGTCATTCAATCCCTGAATCCTACTCGGATTACCACAAACAAGGTTTAGACTTTTCGGATTCTCATGAATGCTGCCATCAATTTTAGCTTATACCACGAAGATTCTGATTAAGGAATCCAAGAGATATACATTCGGTCTAAGGTAGAACGGAAGTGGTTGTCAGTCACGCGTTCATAGGTGAGAATGATTATGAGTGTCACGGATCATTACATTCATCATGTTGAAGTGCAACGAATATCTTAGAATAGGAATAAACTGAATTGAATAGAAAATAGTAGTAATTGCATTAAAACTCAAGGTACAGTAGAGCTCCACACCCTTAATCTATGGTGTGTAGAAACTCCACCGTTGAAAATACATAAGTGGTGGTCCAGGCATGGCCGAATGGCCAGCCCCCAAAACGTGATCACAGGATCAAAAATACAATCCAGGATGTCTAATACAATAATAAAATGTCCTATTTATACTAGACTAGCTACTAGGGTTTACAAAAGTAAGTAATTGATGCAGAAATCCACTTCCGGGGCCCACTTGGTGTGTGCTTGGGCTGAGCTTGAGCTTTACACGTGAAAAGGCTTCTTTTGGAGATGAACGCCAAGTTGTAACGTGTTTTTGGCATTCAACTCTGGTTCGTGACGTGTTTCTAGCGTTTGACTCCAGAATGCAGCATGGAACTGGCGTTGAATATCAGTTTGTGTCATCTATCTCGAATAAATGATGAACTATTATATATTTCTGGAAAGCTATGAATGTCTACTTTCCAACGCCGTTGAGAGCGCGCCATTTGGAGTTTTTTAGATTCCGAAAATCCATTTCGAGTGTAGGGAGGTCAAAATCCAACAGCATCAGCAGTCCTTTGTTAGCCTTCTATCAGAGTTTTGCTCAGGTCCCTTAATTTCAGCCAGAAAATACCTGAAATCACAAAAAAACACACAAACTCATAGTAAAGTCCAGAAATGTGAATTTAGCATAAAAACTAATGGAAACATCCCTAAAAGTAGCGAGATCTTACTAAAAACTACCTAAAAACAATGCCAAAAAGCGTATAAATTATCCGCTCATCACAACACCAAACTTAAATTGTTGCTTGTCCCCAAGCAACTGAAAATAAAATAGGATAAAAAGAAGAGAATATACTATAAATCCCAAAATATCAATGAATATTAGTTCTAATTAGATGAGCGGGACTTGTAGCTTTTTGCTTCTGAACAGTTTTGGCATCTCACGTTTTCCTTTGAAGTTCAGAATGATTGGCATCTATAGGAATTCAGAGTTTCAGATAGTGTTATTGATTCTCCTAGTTAAGTATGTTGATTCTTGAACACAGCTACTTTTACGAGTCTTGGCCGTGGCCCTAAGCACTTTGTTTTCCAGTATTACCACCAGATACATAAATGCCACAGACACATGACTGGGTGAACCTTTTTAGATTGTGACTCAGCTTTGCTAAAGTCCCCAGTTAGAGGTGTCCAGAGCTCTTAAGCACACTCTTTTTGCTTTGGATCACGACTTTAACCACTCAATCTCAAGCTTTTCACTTGGACCTACATGCCACAAGTACATGGTTAGGGACAGCTTGATTTAGCCGCTTAGCCCTGGATTTAATTTCCTTGGGCCCTCCTATCCATTGATGCTCAAAGCCTTGGATCCTTTTTACCCCTGCCTTTTGGTTTTAAGGGCTATTGGCTTTTTCTACTAGGTTTTTTTTCTTTCTATTTTTTTCGCAAGGTTTTGCTATTCACTGCTTTTTCTTGCTTCAAGAATCAAATTTATGATTTTTCAGATCATCAGTAACATTTCTCTTTGTTCATCATTCTTTCAAGAGCCAACAATTTTAACATTCATGAACAGCAAGATAAAAAATATGCACTGTTCAAGCATTCATTCAGAAAACAAAAAGTATTATCACCACATCAATATAACTAAACTAAATTCAAGGATAAATTCGAAACTCATGTACTTCTTGTTCTTTTTGTATTAAAACATTTTTCATTTAAGAGAGATAAAGGATTTATGGATTTATACATAGCCTTAAGACATAGTTACTAAATACTAATGATCATGCAGGAAAGACACAAACATAAATAAACATTAAGCATAAAAACTGAAAAACAGAGAAACAAGGAATGAGTCCACCTTAGTAATGGTGACGCTTTCTTCTTGAAGAACCAATGATGTTCTTGAGCTCTTCTATGTCTCTTCCTTGCCTTTGTTGCTCCTCCCTCATTGCTCTTTGATCTTCTCTAATTTCATGGAGAATGATAGAGTGCTCTTGATGTTCTACCCTTAATTGATTCATATTGTAACTCAAGTCTTCTAGAGAAGTGTTGAGTTGTTCCCAATAATTGTTGGGAGAAAAGTGCATCCCTTGAGGCATCTCCGGGATTTCTTGGTGATGAGCTTCCTCATGCATCTCTTGGGATCCATGAGTGGGCTCTCTTGTTTGCTCCATCCTCTTCTTAGTGATGGGCTTATCCTCCTCAATAGGGATGTCTCCTTCTATGATAACTCCAGCTGAGTAACATAGATGGCAAATAAGACGAGGAAAAGCTAGCCTTGCCATGGTAGAGGACTTTTTGGCTATTTTGTAGAATTCAAGGGAGATGACTTCATGAACTTCTACTTCCTCTCCATTCATGATTCTATGGATCATGATGGCCCGATCCATAGTAACTTCGGATCGGTTGCTAGTGGGGATGATGGAGCGTTGGATGAACTCCAACCATCCTCTAGCCACAGGCTTGAGGTCCAGTCTTCTTAATTGAACCGGCTTGCCTTTGGAGTCTCTTTTCCATTGAGCTCCTTCCACACAAATGTCCATAAGGACTTGGTCTAACTTTTGATCAAAGTTGACCCTTCTAGTGTAGGGGCGTGCATCTCTTTGCATCATGGGCAAGTTGAATGCCAACCTCACATTTTTCAGACTAAAATCTAAGTATTTCCCCCGAACCATTGTAAGATAATTCTTTGGATTTGGGTTCACACTTTGATCATGGTTCCTAGTGATCCATGCATTGGCATAGAACTATTGAACCATTAAGATTCTGACTTGTTGAATGGGGTTGGTAAGAACTTCCCAACCTCTTCTTTGAATCTCATGTCGGATCTCCGGATACTCATTTTTCTTGAGCTTGAAAGGGACCTCAGGGATCACCTTCTTTTTTGCCACAACTTCATAGAAGTGGTCTTGATGGGCTTTAGAGATGAATCTCTCCATCTCCCATGACTCGGAGGTGGAAGCTTTTGTCTTCCCTTTCTCTTTTCTATAGGTTTCTCCGGCCTTAGGTGCCATAAATGATTATGAAAAAATAAAAAAAAACTATGCTTTTACCACACCAAACTTAGAATATTGCTCGCCCTCGGGCAAAGGAAGAAAGAAGAAGAAGAAGAAGAAGAAGAAGAAGAAGAAGAAGAAGAAGAAGAAGAAGAAGAAGAAGAAGAAGAAGAAAATATGGAGGAAAGGGAGAAGTGTTTGGTTTCGGCCAAGGTGAAGAAGAGAGGGTTCTGGTGTGTGAAAATAAAGAAGGATAGAGGGGTTTATGTAGTGAAGGGATAGGGAATAGGTTCGGCTATTTAGGGTGGGTTTGGGTGGGAAAGAGATTTTGAATTTTGAAGGTTGGTGGGGTTTATGGGAAAGAGTGGATGGATGTGAGTGGTGAAGAGGTGATGGGGAAGAGAGATTGAGGTGATTAGTGAAGGGTTTTGGGGAAGAGTGTTTATTGGATTGTGTGAAGAGGAGAGAAGGTGAGTTGAGGTAGGTGGGGATCATGTGGGGTCCACAGATCTTGAGGTGTCAAGGATTTACATCCCTGCACCAATGAGGCGTGTAAAATGCCCTCTGCATGCAATCCTATCGTTCAACGCCAGATTGATGCTTGTTTCTGGCGTTGAACGCCAGCTTCATGCTTGTTTTAGGCGTTCAACGCCCATTTGTAGCATGTTTCTGGCGTTGAACACCAGTTCCATGCTTGTTTCTGGCGTTCATCGCCAGCTCTCCTCAGGGTGTATTCCTGGCGTTTGAACACCAGGATGCTGCTTGTTTCTGGCATTCAACGCCAGATCCATGCTCTGTTCTAGCGTTGAACGCCAGCCAGATGCTCCTTACTGGCGTTTAAACGCCAGTAAGTCCTTCCTCCAGGGTGTGTTGTTTCTTCTGCTATTTTTTTATTCTATTTTTAGTTTTAGTATTTATTTTGTGACTCCACATGATCATGAACCTAATAAAACATAAAAGAACAATAAAAGAAAAATAAAATTAGATAAATAAAAATTGGGTTGCCTCTCAATAAGCGCTTCTTTAATATCAATAGCTTGATAGTGGGCTCTCATGGAGCCTCACAGGTGATCAGGTCAATGTTATAGACTCCCAACACCAAACTTAGAGTTTGGATGTGGGGATTCAACACCAAACTTGGAGTTTGGCTGTGGCCTCCCCATACCAAAGTTAGAGTTTGATTGTGGGGGCTCTGTTTGACTATGTACTGAGAGAAACTTTTTATGCTTCCTCTCTATTGTTACAGAAGAACACCCTTGGGTCTTAAACACAAGGTAGTCCCCATTCAATTGAAGGACTAATTCTCCTCTATTAACATCTATCACAGCTCCTGCTGTGGTTAGGAAAGGTCTTCTAAGGATGATGCATTCATCCTCCTCCTTCCTAGTGTCTAAGATTATGAAATCAGTAGGGATGTAAAGGCATTCAACCTTTACTAACACGTCCTCTACTAATCCATAAGCTTGTCTTACTGACTTGTCTGCCATTTGTAGTGAAAATATAGCAGGCTGTACCTCAATGATCCCCAGCTTCTCCATTACAGAGAGTGGCATAAGATTTATGCCTGACCCCAGGTCACACAGAGCTTTCTCAAAGGTCATGGTGCCTATGGTACATGGTATTAAGAATTTACCAGGATCTTGTTTCTTTTGAGGTAAAGTTTGCTGAACCCATGTATCTAGTTCATTAATGAGCAAGGGAGGTTCACCTTCCCAAGTCTCATTACCAAACAATTTGGCATTCAGCTTCATGATGGCTCCTAGATATTGAGAAAATTGCTCTTCAGTTACATCTTCATCCTCTTCAGAGGAAGAATAGTTTTCAGAGCTCATGAATGGCAGAAGGAGGCTTAATGGAATCTCTATGGTCTCTATATGAGCCTCAGATTCCTTTAGGTCCTTAATAGGGAACTCCTTCTTGCTTGAGAGACGTCCCATGAGGTCTTCCTCATTGGGATTTACATCCTCTCCTTCCTCCCTAGGTTCGGCCATGTTGATTATGTCTATGGCCTTGCACTCTCTTTTTGGATTCTCTTCAGTATTGCTTGGGAGAGTACTAGGAGGAGTTTCAGTGACTTTCTTACTCAGCTGGCCCACTTGTGCTCCAAATTTCTAATGGAGGGCCTTATTTTACTCATGAAACTTAAAGTGGCCTTAGACAGATCAGAGACTAAGTTTGCTAAATTAGAGGTGCTCTGCTCAGAATTCTCTGTCTGTTGCTGAGAATATGATGGATAAGGCTTTCTATTGATGAGCCTATTTCTTCCACCATTATTAAAGCCTTGTTGAGGCTTTTGTTGATCCTTCCATGAGAAATTTGGATGATTTCTCCATGATGAATTATAGGTGTTTCCATAAGGTTCACCCATGTAATTTACCCTGCTATTGCAGGGTTCTCAAGATCGTAAGCTTCTTCTTCAGAAGATGCCTCTTTAGTACTGTTGGATGCATTTTGCCATCCATTCAAACTTTGAGAAATCATGTTGACTTGCTGAGTCAACATTTTGTTCTGAGCCAATATGGCATTCAGAGCATCAATTTCAAGAACTCCCTTCCTCTGAGGCGTCCCATTATTCACGGAATTCCTCTCAGAAGTGTACATGAACTGGTTATTTCAACCATGTCAATATGTTCTTGAGCTTCTTCAGGTGTTTTCTTTAGGTGAATGGATCCACCTGCAGAATGGTCCAGTAAAATCTTAGAGAACTTGGATAGACCATAATAGAATATATCCAGAATGGTCTACTCTGAAAGCATGTCAGAAGGACACCTTTTGGTCATCTGCTTGTATCTTTCCCAAGCTTCATAGAGGGATTCACCATACTTTTGTTTGAAAGTCTGAACATCCACTCTAAGCTTGCTTAGCTTTTGAGGAGGGAAGAACTTAGCCAAGAAGGCCGCGACCAGCTTATTCCATGAGTCTAGGCTATCTTTAGGTTGTGAATCCAACCATATTCTAGCTCTGTCTCTTACAACAAAGGGGAAAAGCATGAGCTTGTAGACTTCAGGTTCTACTCCATTAGTCTTAATAGTCTCATAGATCTGCAAGAACTCAGTTAAAAACTGGTAGGGATCTTCTGATGGAAGTCCATGGAACTTGTAGTTCTGTTGCAGTAGAGCAACTAGTTGAGGTTTCAGCTTAAAGTTATTTGCTCCAATAGCGGGGATTGAGATGCTTCTTCGATCAAACTTGGAAGTAGGTGTAGTATAATCACTAAGCATCCTTCTTGCATTATTATTTTTGGCTGCCATCTCCTCTTCCTTTTAAAAAATTTCTGTAAGGTTGTCTCTGGATTGTTGTAATTTAGCTTCTCTTAATTTCCTCTTCAGAGTCCTTTCAGGTTTAGGATCTGCCTCAACAAGAATGTTCTTGTCCTTGCTCCTGCTCATATGAAAAAGAAGGGAACATAAAATAATAATAGGGATCCTCTTTACCACAGTAGAGAGATTCCTTTATGTTAGTAGAAGAAGAAGAGAATAGAAGATGGAAAAGGTAAGAATCCAAACAGAAGGGTAAAGATAGGTTCAGATTCTTTGAGATGAAGAGTAGTGTTTGTAAATAAATAAACAAATAGAAGGAGATGAGAGGGATAGAATTTGAAAATTAATTTTGAAAAAGGGTTAGTGATTTTTGAAAATTAAAAGAAGAATTAAAATTAAAATTAAAATTTAAAACAATTAGTTGATTAAAAAGAATTTTGAAAAGGAGAGAGGAAATTTTCGAAAATTAGAGAGATAAAATTAGTTAGGTGGTTTTGAAAAAGATAAGAAACAAACAAAAGTCAATTAGTTAGTTGAAAAAGATTCGAAATTCAATTTTGAAAAGATAAGAAGTTAGAAAAGATTGTTTTTGAAGTCAACTTTTTGAAAAAGATATGATTTAAAAAGATATGATAAAAAGATATGATTAAAAAGATATGGTTGAAAAAGATTTAATTTTTAAAATTAAAATTAATTACTTGACTAACAATAAACTAAAAGATATGATTCTAGAATTTAAAAATTGAACTTTTCTTAATAAGAAAGTAACAAACTTCAAATTTTTGAATCAATCACATTAATTGTTAGCAAAGTTTCGAAAATTTGAAATAAAATTAAGAAAAAAATTTGAAAAATGTTTTCAAATTTTCGAAAATCATAAAAAATGAAAAAGATTTAATTTTTGAAAAAGTTTTTTGAAAAGATAAGATTTTTTAAAAATGAAAATTTGACTTGACTTATAAGAAATAGCTAAGTTTTAAAATTTTTTGACTAAGTCAACTCAAATTTTCAAAATTTTTGAGAGAAATAAGGAAAAGATATTTTTTGATTTTTGAATTTTGAATGATGAGAGGGAAAAACATAAAAATGACCCAAAACATGAAAATTTTTGGATCAAAACCAATGATGCATGCAAGAACACTATGAATGTCAAGATGAACACCAAGAACACTTTGAAGATCATGATGAACATCAAGAATATATTTTTGAAAAAAAATTTTTGATGCAAAGAAAACTTGCAAGACACCAAACTTAGAAATTTTTTATGCTTAGACACTATGAATGCAAAAATGCATATGAAAAACATCATACGACACAAAACAAGAAAATTTAAAGATCAAACAAGAAGACTTACCAAGAACAACTTGAAGATCATGAAGAACACTATGAATGCATGAATTTTCAAAAAATGCAAGAACAAGATGAATATGCAATTGAAACCAAACTTAAAACATGACACAAGACTCAAACAAGAATCCCAAAATATTTTTGGTTTTTATGATTTTATAATTTTTTTGTATTTTCTTTCGAAATTTTATAGGAAAAAGAAAATAAGAAATTCAAAATTTTTAATAGCTAGCCAGCTTTAGGATATAAATTAGGCATGCAACAGCTGATACCTCATCCAACTCCATATACATGCCTTTTATGTTGACAAGTGGAAGCCTCAATCCAACAGAATTTGGATATGGCTTTACAGCCAGCCAGGCTTCAACATGTTACCATGAAACTCTAGAATTCATTCTTAAAAATTTAGAATAATTTTTGAAAACAAAAGGAAAAATTTTTTCAAAAGAATTTTGAAAAATAATATTTTTTTCGAAAATAAAAAGAAAATTACCTAATCTGAGCAACAAGATGAACCGTCAGTTGTCCAAACTCGAACAATCCCCGGCAACGGCGCCAAAAACTTGATAGGCGAAATTGTGATTTCTGATAATGGCATTCATGTTCGTTTTCTCCCTCGTAATGGCGCCAAAAACTTGGTGCATGATACCATGGTCCAAACATAACTTCATAACTTCGCACAACTAACCAGCAAGTGCACTAGGTCGTCTAAGTAATAAACCTTACGTGAGTAAGGGTCGATCCCATGGAGATTGTTTGTATGAAGCAAGCTATGGTCATGTTGTAAATCTCAGTTAGGCGAATAATAAATGGTTATATTGGTTTTCAAAAATAATAATAAATAAAACATAAAAAAAGATAAAGATACTTATGTAGATCATCAGTGGAAATTTCAGATAGGCGTATGAAGATGCTGTGCTCCTTCTGAATCTCTGCTTTCCTACTGCTTTCATCCAATCCTTCTTACTCCTTTCCATGGCAAGCTGTATGTAGGGCATCACCGTTGTCAATGGCTACATCCCATCCTCTCAGTGAAAATGGTCCGAATGCTCTATCACAGCACGGCTAATCATCTGTCGGTTCTCGATCATGTCGGAATAGAATCCATTGATTCTTTTGCATTTGTCATCACGCCCAACGATCGCGAGTTTGAAGCTCATCACAGTCATTCAATCTCTGAATCCTATTCAGAATACCACAAACAAGGTTTAGACTTTCCGGATTCTCATGAATGCCGCCATCAATTCTAGCTTATACCACGAAGATTCTGATTAAGGAATCCAAGAGATATGCGTTCGGTCTAAGGTAGAACGGAAGTGGTTGTCAGTCATGCCTTCATAGGTGAGAATGATAATGAGTGTCACAAATCATTACATTCATCATGTTAAAGTGCAACGAATATCTTAGAACAGGAATAAACTGAATTGAATAGAAAATAGTAGTAATTGCATTAAAACTCGAGGTACAGCAGAGCTCCATACTCTTAATCTATGGTGTGTAGAAACTCCACCGTTGAAAATACATAAGTGGTGGTCCAGGCATGGCCAAATGGCCAGCCCCCCAAAACGTGATCACAGGATCAAAAATACAATCTAGGATGTCTAACACAATAATAAAATGTCCTATTTATACTAGACTAGCTACTAGGGTTTACATAAGTAAGTAATTGATGCAGAAGTGCTTGGGCTGAGCTTGAGCTTTACACGTGCAGAGGCTTCTTTTGGAGTTGAACGCCAAGTTGTAACGTGTTTTTGGCGTTCAACTCTGGTTCGTGACGTGTTTCTGGCGTTTGACTCCAGAATGCAGCATGGAACTGGAGTTGAATGCCAGTTTGCGTCGTCAAATCTCGAATAAAGTATGGACTATTATATATTGCTAGAAATCTCTGGATGTCTACTTTCCAATGCCACTAAAAGCGCACCATTTGGAGTTCTGTAGCTCCAGAAAATCTATTTCGAGTGTAGGGAGGTTAGAATCCAACAGCATCAGTAATCCTTTGTTAGCCTTCTATCAGAGTTTTGCTCAGGTCCCTTAATTTCAGCCAGAAAATACCTAAAATCACAGAAAAACACACAAACTCATAGTAAAGTCCAAAAATGTGAATTTAGCATAAAAACTAATGAAAACATCCCTAAAAGTAGCTAGATCCTACTAAAAACTACCTAAAAACAATGCCAAAAAGCGTATAAATTATCCGCTCATCACAACACCAAACTTAAATTGTTGCTTGTCCCCAAGCAACTGAAAATAAAATAGGATAAAAAGAAGAGAATATACTATAAATCCCAAAATATCAATGAATATTAGTTCTAATTAGATGAGCGGGACTTGTAGCTTTTTGCTTCTGAACAGTTTTGGCATCTCACGTTTTCCTTTGAAGTTCAGAATGATTGGCATCTATAGGAATTCAGAGTTTCAGATAGTGTTATTGATTCTCCTAGTTAAGTATGTTGATTCTTGAACACAGCTACTTTTACGAGTCTTGGCCGTGGCCCTAAGCACTTTGTTTTCCAGTATTACCACCAGATACATAAATGCCACAGACACATGACTGGGTGAACCTTTTTAGATTGTGACTCAGCTTTGCTAAAGTCCCCAGTTAGAGGTGTCCAGAGCTCTTAAGCACACTCTTTTTGCTTTGGATCACGACTTTAACCACTCAATCTCAAGCTTTTCACTTGGACCTACATGCCACAAGTACATGGTTAGGGACAGCTTGATTTAGCCGCTTAGGCCTGGATGTTATTTCCTTGGGCCCTTCTATCCATTGATGTTCAAAGCCTTGGATTCTTTTTACCCTTACCTTTTGGTTTTAAGGGCTATTGGCTTTTTCTACTTGCTTTTTCTTTTTCTTTCATATTTTTTTTCGTAAGCTTTTGCTTTTTCACTGCTTTTTCTTGCTTCAAGAATCAATTTCATGATTTTTCAGATTATCAATAACATTTCTCTTTGTTCATCATTCTTTCAAGAGCCAACAATTTTAACATTCATAAACAACAAAATCAAAAAAATATGCACAGTTTAAGCATTCATTCAGAAAATAAAAAGTATTGTCACCACATCAATATAATTAAACTAATTTCAAGGATAAATTCGAAACTTATGTACTTCTTATTCTTCTGTATTAGAAACATTTTTCATTTAAGAGAGGTGAAGGATTCATGGAATTATTCATAGCCTTAAGACATAGTTACTTGACACTAATGATCATGTAGTAAAGACACAAACATATATAAACATGAAGCTTAAAAATCGAAAAACAGAGAAATAAGAACAAGGAATGAGTCCACCTTAGTGATGGTGGTGCTTTCTTCTTGAAGAACCAATGATATCCTTGAGCTCTTCTATGTTTCTTCCTTGCCTTTGTTGCTCCTCCTTCATTGCTCTTTGATCTTCTCTAATCTCATGGAGAATGATGGAGTGTTCTTGATGTTCCACCCTTAATTTATCCATGTTGTAACTCAAGTCTTCTAGAGAAGTGTTGAGTTGTTCCCAATAGTTGTTGGGAGGAAAGTGCATCCCTTGAGGCATCTCAGGGGTTCCTTGGTGATGAGCTTCCTCATGCGTCTCTTGGGATCCATGAGTGGGCTCTCTTGTTTGCTCCATCCTCTTCTTAGTGATGGGTTTATCCTCCTCAATGGAGATGTCTCCTTCCATGATAACTCCAGCTGAGTAACATAGATGGCAAATAAGATGAGGAAAAGCTAGCCTTGCCATAGTGGAAGACTTTTTGGCTATTTTGTAGAACTCAAGAGAGATGACTTCATGAACTTCTACTTCCTCTCCAATCATGATGCTATAAATCATGATGGCCCGATCCACAGTAACTTCGGATCGGTTGCTAGTGGGGATGATGGAGCGTTGGATGAACTCCAACCATCCTCTAGCAACATGCTTGAGGTCCAGTCTTCTTAGTTGAACCGGCTTGCCTTTTGAGTCTCTTTTCCATTGAGCTCCTTCCACACATATGTCCATAAGGACGTGGTCCAACCTTTGATCAAAGTTGACCCTTCTAGTATAGGGGCGTGCATCTCCTTGCATCATGGGAAAGTTGAACGCCAACCTTACATTTTCCGGATTGAAATCTAAGTATTTCCCCCGAACCATTATAAGATAATTCTTTGGATTCGGGTTTATACTTTAATCATGGTTCCTAGTGATCCATGCATTGGCATAGAATTCTTGAACCATTAAGATTCTGACTTGTTGAATGGGATTGGTCAGAACGTCCCAACCTCTTCTTTGGATCTCATGTCGGATCTCTGAATACTCATTTTTCTTGAGCTTGAAAGGGACCTCGGGGATCACCTTCTTTTTGGCCACAACTTCATAGAAGTGGTCTTGATAGGCTTTTGAGATGAATTTCTCCATCTCCCATGACTCGGAGGTGGATGCTTTTGTCTTCCCTTTCCCTTTTCTAGAGGTTTCTCCAGCCTTAGGTGCCATCAATGGTTATGGAAAAACAAAAAGATATGCTTTTACCACACTAAACTTAGAATATTGCTTGCCCACGAGCAAAAAAAAGAAAGAATAGAAGAGGAAGAAAAAGATATGAAGGAGAGGGAGAGAGGATTGTGTATTCGGCCAAGGGGGAAAAGAGAAGGTTGTGTTGTGTGAAAATGAAGAAGGATAGAGGGGTTTATATAGTGGAGGGAGAGGTGTTAAGGTTCGGCCATATTGGATAGGTTTGGGTGGGAAATGGATTTTGAATTTGATGGTAGGTGGGGTTTAGAGGGAAGAGTGGATGGATGTGAGTGGTGAAGAGGTGATGGGGAAGAGAGATTGAGGTGATTGGTGAAGGGTTTTGGGGAAGAATGTTTATTGGATTGTGTGAAAAAGAGAGAGAGGGTGAGTTGAGGTAGGTAGGGATCCCGTGGGGTCCACGGATCCTGAGATGATCCTATGGGGTCCACAGATCTTGAGGTGTTAAGGATTTACATTCATGCACTAATGAGGCATGTAAAACACCCTCTGTATACAATCCTGGTGTTTAACGTCAGATTGATGCTTGTTTCTGGCGTTAAACGCCAGTTCCATGCTTGTTTTGGGCGTTCAACGCTAGTCTGCAGCATGTTTCTGACGTTGAACGCCAGCTTTCCTCAGTGTGCAATCGTGGCATTTAAATGCCAGATTACTGCATGTTTCTGGCGTTCAACACCAGATCCATGCTCTGTTTTGGGGTTGAACGCCAGCCAGATTCTCCTTACTGGCATTTAAACGCCATTAAGCCTTTCCTCCAGGGTGTGCTATTTCTTTTGCTGTTTTTTATTTTGTTTTTAATTTTAGTAATTATTTTGTGACTCCACATGATCATAATCCTAATAAAACACAAAAGAACAATAAAATAAAAAATAAAATTAGATAAATAAAAATTGGGTTGCCTCCCAATAAGCACTTCTTTAATGTCAATAGCTTGACAGTGGGCTCTCATGGAGCCTTACAAGTGATCAGGTTAATGTTGTAGACTCCCAACACTAAACTTAGAGTTTGAATGCGGGGATTCAACACCAAACTTAGAGTTTGGTTGTGGCCTCCCAACACCAAACTTAGAGTTTGATTGTGGGGGCTTTGTTTGACTCTGTATTGAGAGAAGCTTTTCATGCTTCCTCTCCATGGTTGCAGAGGAGTATCCTTGAGCTTTAAATACAAGGTAGTCCCCATTCAATTAAAGGACTAACTCTCCTCTGTCAACATCAATCACAGCTCTTGCTGTGGCTAGGAAGGGTCTTCCAAGGATGATGCATTCATTCTTCTCCTTCCTAGTGTCTAAGATTATGAAATCAGCAGGGATGTAAAGGCCTTTAATCTTTATTAAT
The DNA here is from genome assembly GCF_003086295.3 of Arachis hypogaea. NCBI lineage: Eukaryota > Viridiplantae > Streptophyta > Magnoliopsida > Fabales > Fabaceae > Arachis > Arachis hypogaea. The sequence goes on from NC_092036.1 coordinate 73,204,679, forward strand.
ACGTCCTCTACCAATCTATAAGCTTGTCTTACTGACTTGTCTGCCATTTGTAATGAGAATGTGGCAGGATGTACCTCAATGATCCCCAGCTTCTCCATTACAGATAGTGGCATAAGATTTATGCCTGACCCCAGGTCACACAGAGCTTTCTCAAAGGTCATGGTGCCTATGGTACAGGGTATTAAGAATTTACCAGGACCTTGTTTCTTTTAGGGTAAAGTTTGCTGAACCCATGTATCTAGTTCACTAATGAGCAAGGGAGGTTCACCTTCACAAGTCTCGTTACCAAATAATTTGGCATTCAGCTTCATGATGGCTCCTAGATATTGAGCAACTTGCTCTCGAGTTATATCTTCATCCTCTTTAGAGGAAGAATAGTCTTCAGAGCTTATGAATGGCAGAAAAAGATTTAATAGGATCTCTATGGTCTCTATATAACCTTCAGATTCCTTTGGGTCCTCAATAGGGAACTCCTTCTTGCTTGAGAGACGTCCCATGAGGTCTTCCTCATCGGGGTTCACGTCCTCTCATTCCTCTCTAGGTTCAGCCATGTTGATTATGTCAATGGCCTTGCACTCTCTTTTTGGATTCTCTTCAGTATTGCTTGGGATAGTACTAGGAGGAGTTTCTGTGACTTTCTTACTCAGCTGGCCCACTTGTGCCTCCAAATTTCTGATGAAGGACCTTGTTTCACTCATGAAACTTAAAGTGGCCTTAGACAGATCAGAGATTATGTTTGCTAAGTTAGAGGAGCTCTGCTCAGGATTCTCTGTCTGTTGCTGAGAAGATTATGGAAAAGGCTTGCTATTGCTGAGCCTATTTCTTCCACCATTATTAAAGCCTTGTTAAGGCTTTTGTTGATCCTTCCATGAAAAATTCGGATGATTTCTCCATGATGAATTATAGGTGTTCCCATAGAGTTCACCCAGGTAATTTACCTCTGCCATTGTAGGGTTCTCAGGATCATAAGTTTCTTCTTCAGAAGATGCCTCTTTAGTACTGTTGGATGCATTTTGCCATCCATTCAGACCTTGAGAAATCATGTTGACTTGCTGAGTCAACATTTTGTTCTGAGCCAATATGGCATTCAGAGCATCAATTTCAAGAACTCCCTTCCTCTGAGGCATCCCATTATTCACGGAATTCCTCTCAGAAGTGTACATGAACTGGTTATTTGCAACCATGTCAATAAGTTCTTGAGCTTCTGCAGGCGTTTTCTTTAGGTGAATAGATCCACCTGCAGAATGGTCCAGTAACATCTTAGAGAACTCAGATAGACCATAATATAATATATCCAGAATGGTCCACTCTGAAAGCATGTTAGAAGGACACTTTTTAGTCATCTGCTTGTATCTTTCCCAAGCTTCATAGAGGGATTCACCATCTTTTTGTTTGAAGGTCTAAACATCCACTCTAAGCTTGCTCAGCTTTTGAGGAGGAAAGAACTTAGCCAAGAAGACCGTGACCAGCTTATCCCAGGAGTCTAGGCTATCTTTAGGTTGTGAGTCCAACCATGTTCTAGCTCTGTCTCTTACAGTAAAAGGGAAAAGCATGAGCCTGTAGACTTCAGGATCTATTCCATTAGTCTTAATTGTCTCGCAGATCTACAAGAACTCAGTTAAAAATTGGTAGGGATCTTCTGATGAAAGTCCATGGAACTTGCAGTTCTGTTGCATTAGAGCAACTAGTTGAGGGTTCAGCTCAAAATTGTTTGCTCCAATGGCAGGGATTGAGATGCTTCTTCCATCAAAATTGGAAGTAGGTGTAGTATAATCACCAAGCATTCTCCTTGCATTATTATTTTCGGCTGCCATCTCCTCTTCCTTTTCAAAAATTTCTGTAAGGTTGTCTCTGGATTGTTGTAATTTAGCTTCTCTTAGTTTCCTCTTCAGAGTCCTTTCAGGTTCAGGATCTGCTTCAACATGAATATTCTTATCCTTGCTCCTGCTCATATGAAAAAGAAGGGAACAGAAAATAATAATAGGGATCCTCTTTAACACAGTAGAGAGATTCCTTTATGTTAGTAGAAGAAGAAAGATATAAAAGAAGGAAAAGAGTTAAGATTCCAAACACAAGGGGGAAGATAGGTTCGAATTCTTGAGATGAAGAGAAGTGTTAGTAAATAAATAAATAAATAGAAGAAAAAGAGAGAGAGGAGTTTTCGAAAATTAATTTTAAAAAATAAGTTAGTGATTTTCGAAAATTAAAGGAAGAAATAAAATTAAAATTAAAATTTGAAACAATTAGTTAATTAAGAAAATTTTGAAAAAGAGGGAAGTGATTTTCGAAAAATAGAGAGGGAAAAGTAGTTAGGTGGTTTTGAAAAAGATAAGAAACAAACAAAAAATCAATTAGTTAGTTGAAAAAGATTTGAAAATCATTTTTGAGAAGATAAGAAGTTAGAAAAGATGTTTTGAAATCAAATTTTGTTGAAAAAGATAAAAAGATATGATTGAAAAAGATTTAATTAAAAAGATATGATGGAAAAGATATTTTGAAAAAGATTTGATTTTTAAAATCAAAATTGATTATTTGACTAACAAGAAACTAAAAGATATGATTCTAGAATTTAAAGATTGAACCTTTCTTAACAAGAAAGTAACAAACATCAAATTTTGTTAATCAATCACATTAATTGTTAGTAAAGTTTCGAAAATTTGAAATAAAATTAAGAAAAAGATTTTGAAAAAATATTTTTAAATATTTTCAAAAATTAATAAAAAAATGAAAAAGATTTGATTTTTGAAAAAGATTTTGGAAAGATAAAATTTTTAAATTTGAAAATTTGACTTGACTTATAAGAAATAGCTAAGTTTTAAAAAATTTTTACTAAGTCAACCCAAATTTTCGAAATTTATGAGCAAAATAAGGAAAAGATAAAAATTTTTTTTGAATTTTTAATGAGGAGAGAGAAAAACACAAATATGACTCACAACATGAAAATTATGAATCAAAACACATGATGCATGCAAGAACACTATGAATGTCAAGATGAACACCAAGAACACTTTGAAGATCAAGATGAACATCAAGACTTATTTTTGAAAAAAATTTCATGAAAAGAAAAACATGCAAGACACCAAACTTAGAAATTTTTAATGCTTAGACACTATGAATGCAAAAATGCATATGAAAAATAACAAAAGACACAAAACAAGAAAATATGAAGATCAAACAAGAAAACTTACCAACAACAACTTGAAGATCATGAAGAACACCATGCATAAAATTTTCGAAAAATGCATAAATTTTTAAAAACATGCAATTGAAACCAAACTTAAAAAATTGACTCAAGACTCAAACAAGAAACACAAAAAGTATTTTTGATTTTATGATTTTATTAATTTTTTTGGATTTTTTTGAAAATTATTATTTTTTTATTTTTTTTAAACGAAAAAGAAAAAATTTTGAAAGATTTTTGAAAACTTTTTGAAAAGAAAATTACTTAATCTGAGCAACAAGATGAACCGTCAGTTGTCCAAACTCAAACAATCCCCGGCAACGGCGCCAAAAACGTGGTGCACGAAATTGTGATCTTCAACAATGGCACCAAAGACTTGGTAGTGCTCTCAAACGTGAATCACACTTAGTCACAACTCCGCACAACTAACCAGCAAGTGCACTGGGTCGTCCAAGTAATAAACCTTATGTGAGTAAGGGTCGATCCCACGGAGATTGTTGGTATGAAGCAAGCTATGGTTATCTTGTAAATCTCAGTTAGGCGGATTCAAATGGTTTATAATGGAGTTTAAAAATAATAATAATTAAAGCATAAAATAAAGATAGAAATACTTATGTAAATCATTGGCGGGAATTTCAGAGAAGTGTATGGAGATGCTTTATCCCTGTTGAATCTCTGCAACATACTGCTTTCTTACTTTCAATCCTTCTTACTCCTTTCCATGGCAAGCTGTATGTAGGGCATCACCGTTGTCAATGGCTACATCTCATCCTCTCAGTGAAAAAGGTCCAAATGCTCTTGTCACTGCACGGCTAATCATCTGTCAGTTCTCGATCATGTCGGAATAAAATCCATTGATTCTTTTGCGTTTGTCATCACGCCCAACAATCGCGAGTTTGAAGCTCGTCACAGTCATTCAATCCCTGAATCCTACTCGGAATACCACAGACAAGGTTTAGACTTTCCGTATTTTCATGAATGCCGCCATCAATTCTAGCTTATACCATGAAGATTCTGATCAAGGATTCCAAGAGATATGCGTTCGGTCTAGGGTAGAATGGAAGTGGTTGTCAAGTACGCGTTCATAGGTGAGAATGATGATGAATGTCATGGATAATCACATTCGTCATGTTGAAGTACAACGAATATCTTAGAACAGGAATAAGCTGAATTGAATAGAAAATAGTAGTAATTGTATTAAAACTCGAGGTACAGCAGAGCTCCACACGTTAATCTATGGTGTGTAGAAACTCCACCGTTGAAAATACATAAGTGATCAAGGATTAGGCATGGCCGAGAGGCCAGCCCCCATGAACGTGATCAAAGGATCATAAGGTAATCCAAAAATAATCCAAAGATGTCTAATACAATAATAAAATGTTCTATTTATACTAGACTAGTTACTAGGGTTTACATAAGTAAGTAATTGATGCAGAAATCCACTTTCGGGGCCCACTTGGTGTGTGCTTGGGCTGAGCTTGAGCTTTACACGTGCAGAGGCTTCTTTTGGAGTTAAACGCCAAGTTGTAACGTGTTTTTGGCGTTTAACTCTGGTTTGTGACATGTTTCTGGCGTTTGACTCCAGAATGCAGCATGGAACTGGCGTTGAGCGCCAGTTTGCGTCATCTAATCTCGAATAAAGTATGGACTATTATATATTGCTGGAAAGCTCTTGATGTCTACTTTCCAACGCCGTTGAGAGCGCGCCATTTGGAGTTTTGTAGGTTCCGAAAATCTATTTCGAGTGCAGGGAGGTCAGAATCCAACAACATCAGCAGTCCTTTGTCAGCCTTCTATCAGAGTTTTGCTCAGGTCCCTCAATTTCAGCCAGAAAATACCTGAAATTACAGAAAACCACACAAACTCATAGTAAAGTCCAGAAATTTGAATTTAGCATAAAAACTAATGAAAACATCCCTAAAAGTAGCTAGATCCTACTAAAAACTACCTAAAAACAATGCCAAAATGCGTATAAATTATCCGCTCATCATGACTTTAGAGTGGTTACTTGTGGGGAGTATAGAACGCCCGTTGAAGTCTGACCATCCTCTAGCAATTGGCTTGAGGTTCATCCTTTTTAGCTGGTTTGGCTTGCCTTTTGCATCCTCAATCCATTGTGTTCCAGGCAGGCATATGTCCTCTAGGACTTGATCCAGCTTCGGGTTGGCTACCACCCTTCTATTGTAGGATTCAGGGTCATCCCTCTATAATGGTAATTTGAAGATCTCTCTCACCCTCTCCAGATGAAAATAGATGATCTTCCCACTGACCATAGTACTAAAATTATGGAATGCTATTCCATATTTCTTTTGCTTATCTGTCATCCACAGATTTACATAGAATTCATGGATCATGTTATATCCAACAGTGATCTCAGGATTAGTTAGAATCTCCCAGCCTCTCTTTTGAATCTGCTCTTTAATCTCCGGGTACTCTTCTTCTTTTAATTTGAACCTGACCTCGGGGATCACTGGCCTCTTACTCATTATATTGTGATAATGTTCTTCATGTTGCTTGGTGTAGAATCTAACAGGTTTGAAAACAAATGTTGAGTCATCTTCATTCTTGTTTCTTAGAGCAGTCTTGCCACTTCTTGGAGCCATGGGTTTCGAATTTTTTTATGAGAGAACAGGGCTCCTTCCACACTGATGAGCGGAAAAAAAATGCCGGTTAAGAATTACTGATAGAAAACTGCCTTGTGAGTACAGTCTTAACCGACCAAATTCCACTGTCAATTTAGAAAGGATGTCACAATTAAAGATCAATTAACTGGGAGTAAAATTCCCAGATCATTTCCCAAAGAGTTGACAAAAGAGTGCAAGTTATTAATAAGGAATCCTTCTAAGAAATTTTTATGGTTTAAAAATGAAGAAATAAACAATTAAAATCAAAGTAATGAATAATGGCAATGGGTGTTATGTATTTGAATTAAGAGGCCTTGGCTGAGAGAAGATTAATTGGAGTTTCTATCCTTGTTGGCTTTTCTCAAGTGCAAAAGTAAAGGTTATTGCTTCCACTCAGTTATTCTCTAGCAGTTGTAGAGAAAGGTTAAGTGGGAGACACTAACTCGGGTTCATAAGTCCTAATCCCTTCCTAAGGAAGGATTAGAGTCAGTGAAGAGTGAGTTAGCTAGCAATCCCCAATTACAAATTAGCTCTTGAGTATTCTAACTTAAGGAGTTCCAACTAATCAACTCCCAAGCCAAGTTGAGAGTTTTAAATCATAATATGAATGCCATTTTCACATAACACGGAATAAGAAGAAATGAGAGACATGATAAATAAAATAAATTAAATAAGGAAAATTCTAAAGCTGATAATTAATCGAAGAAATTCAAATAAGAAATAGAATTAAATATGGAAATGGTTTATTATATTAATAAATGTAAAATTAAGAAAATCATAACATGAATCCAAGCAATTGAATGGAAAGCACAAGAGTAAGGTAAAAGAAAAGCAAACTATAGTGACGAAGATTTCCACCGAAGATAGTAGCAATTCTCTCTCAAGATCCAATCCAAGCAAAACTAAGAAAAATTATGAAAGACTAAGAACCCTACGAGAGCAAGTTTTTTCTCTAGAATTCTCTAAAACTAAAAACTAAAACTAAGTGAGAATGAAAATTGTGTCAAGTCTCAGCTACACCCTACATCTATTCAGGACTTTCAGGCCTGAAACTGGGTCAAAAACGGGCCTAAAAATTGCCCCCGACGAATTTTGATATGCAGCACGTGACGGCTTTCCACGCGTATGCGTCATTCATGCGTGTGATGTGTGGAAAACGATCCAACACAAAACTCACCGGCAAGTGTACTGGGTCGCATCAAGTAATAATAACTCACATGAGTGAGGTCGATCCCACAGGGATTGAAGGATTGAGCAATTTTAGTTTAGTGGTTGATTTAGTCAAGCGAATCAAGTTTTGGTTGAGTGGGTTGTACTTAACAGAAGCTAAATTGCTTGGAATGTAAAGGGAGAAGGGAGAATTGCAGTAAATTAAAGAACAGGAAAATAAACTTGTTGAATCTTAAAGAACAAGAAAGTAAATGACTGAAACTTAAAGTGCAAGAAATGTAAATTGTAGTAACTTAAATGGCAAGGAATGTAAATTGCTTGAATGTAAAAGGGATTCGAGGAATGGGATTGCAGAATCTAAACAAAGAGAAATTGGACTGCCACAATTAATAGAGCAGAAACTGAATTAGAAGCGATTAGAATTCAAACAGAAATTGAAATTAAAGTGCAGCAGGGTTCACAGAAGAACCAAAAGTAAATTGGGATCTCGGGACTCCAGAGACTAGGTAGCAGAGCCTAGATCTCAATTACCTTCCTAGATCCAAGTTCTCAAAGCAATTGACAAGAAAATAAAGAAGAGGCAGTAAAGGAAATTGCAATTAAACTCAATTGTGCAGAAAAGTAATTAAAGAGATTTTGAATGGAGATTGAGACAGAATTTCCTCAATTCTTCACACCCAAAACTCAAACAAGAAAAGTAAAAATTCCCAAGAAAGAACAAGGAAGAAGAGAGATCAATTCTCCTCCCCAATTCCCTGAAATCTCGGTCAAGTCTCTCAAGAAAAGTTGCAGAAATTCAAAGCTCAAGGAAAGTGCAAAATTCAAAAGCTAAGTCAAAGGTCCTAATTACATCAAACTAGCTCCTATTTATACACTTTCTATTCTTGGATTTTGGGATTTGGATGGGCTTTTGATTTGGTGAAGAAATGAATTGAATTGGAATTTTAATTAAATTTTTGGCCCAAAATAATAGCTTCCAGGAGGCTGCCCTGCCCTTGTGGAGGGCAGGGCAGAAAATTGATGTTTGGTGCGTTGCTGGTGCGGGCGTGGTGCAGGCTGGTGCGCAGAATGCTGCGGTGCGCCAGAGGGGTGCCTTGGTGCGCAGGATGCTGCGCTGCCCTCGCGGAGGGCAGGGCAAAAAAAGTTGGTGCGCCAGAATTGTGATGGTGCGTGCTGGTGCTGCCAGAATCATGCCGTGGTGCGCCAGAATTGAGCCTTGGTGCGCCAGATTCATGCCACAACAAAATGCTGCCCTGCCCTCGCGGAGGGCAGGGCAGTGTTTTCACTTTGATGTCCCAAGTTCGAATCATGGCCGAAACACACGCTATTTAATTTCCTTGGCTTTCTTGGCACGGTAATGGGGCCTAGTTCCTTGCTTCCTTCTTGTTCCGCGTTCGAGACTTGTAGCAAGCATCATAGGCATTTTTCCTTTGATTTTCTTCCTTGGTGAGCCCGATACTGCCCTTGTGGAGGGCAAGGCAACATTTTCTTCTTCTTGATTCCAAGGCACAAATTTGTGCTCTGCCCTTGTAGTGGGCAGGGCAGAGTTGCCTTCTTTGCCTTGTTCCCTTATGTTGCCCTCCTAGAGGGCAGTGTGCCCTTGTGGAGGGCAATGCTTGCCTCCCCCATTGCATGCGTCACACTTTTCCTTCGTTTGACCACGCTTCCTTCTCCTTGGGTCACGTTTTCTTAGGCCACGCTTTTCTCTTTTATTCTTTTCTTCACCTAATATAAACCAAAACAACCACTCCAAGTATCACTAAATTCATAAGGCTTATAAATCAATTAAAATTCAATTAAAATTAGCTTAAACCTCATGAGTTAACATTAATTTCATGGTGGTTGCTTGATTTAAAGAAGTTATGCATTTTCACTCCAAATCACTTACTTAGGAAGCAAGAAAGTGCATAAAGACTAACAAAGCAAGTGAAATTAGCTTGAAAAATGGGTATATGATGACTTGTCATCACAACACCAAACTTAAATCTTGCTTGTCCCCAAGCAAGCATCAAAACTAAGAGTAAATGATATGAATAAGAAAAGAACACATATCCTTATTAGGCATATAGCAGAACTTGATTTATGGAGTCTTTATGCAGACAATGATAACTCAATTATTGTTGTTGTTACATAATACACATCTTTCCTCAAATGCTTGCTAAACTTGCTGTTATAAGACTTACTTTTTAATTACTCCCTTGCTAACTTTTCTTTCTTATAATGCTTAACAAGCTTATTATTCTTTTGGAGGTTTGGTGTCTAATGTTGCAGTAATAGCCTTTGGCTTTATTTTTTCTTTTACTCAACATCTTTCCACCACAGACACATGGCTCACTATTTCTTCCTAGGATCATTGATGCCCAGCATCTCTTTGGATAACTAAATGTTCTGTATCTAAGTTGCTCTTTATTGTGGACTTTCAATTGGCCATCCCAAATCAGTTGATCTAAGTGACCGGGCTTTAAAATACCCCTTAGAATTTACTTATCCAAGCATATCTTAGTACAAGAACACCACAGGCATGTGTCCTAGGGTCCAAGCTATTGGTGTCTAGCCTTTATTCTTTGCTTTTCTTGCCACATTGGCTTTTTCTTTATTGATAGGAACCTTTATAACAGCAAGCTAGCTCACACTTCAATGAAAATGATACTATGCAGCAATTATTTCATGAGTTATGCATTTAATCAAACACATACACCACCATTAACTTCCATTCTAACTCATGCAACATTGGATATTTACTTTCTAATTCAAATATTTCTCCTTTATTCAAGCATATGGGAAACAAAACAAAATTTAAAGTTAAGTGATGAATGACAAGCATTATGCAGATTATCATACTTAATCAAACAACTTCACTTGCAACTAGATGAACACTTTAGCAAGACATACAAGAATTCCTGAATTAAAACATTTCACAATAACAAGGATTAAGTGTAGATACAACCTTTTGGGTTGCAACTTTTCATTCTTCCTCTTGTTGTACTCCTTTTTGAGTTAAGATGCACAATATCTTCAATGGTTGACTACTTTCCTGCATAATTCTCAAAAGTTGCTTGCTTCTCAAGCCCTTAGATGAATGGTTAGTATGCATAAATTGAGTGTGGCTCTTGGTTTTATTCAGGTGTGAGAACACCAAACTTAATTGTTTGCCACTGCTTCTGATGCAACAGTTAACCATATGTGAAACCTTGTGTCCTTGCTAAAGGTTTTGGAATTAAAGCTAGAAAGAAGTTAAACAGTTGAATAATGTGTTTGGTTGCTTGGAGCTAGCATCATGCAAGAGGTGAGAATGTGTTTTTAAATGAGATTTTTGGTGGAACACCAAACTTAGAATCTTTCATTCTCCCTTAAATTGTTTTGGTGTGCAACACCAAACTTAGCTCCTTGCAATGAATACCAATTATTCAACATTTTTATTGAAAAAGCTATGAAAAGAAAAGTACCTCAGGTTGGGTTGCCTCCCAACAAGCGCTCTTTTATTGTCACTAGCTTGACATTGAACTCCCTTTAGGGTGGTTGATGTTGGTGATGTCTCAACTTGTCACCTCTCACTGTAAACTTTCTCTGTGTGCCTTGATGCTCAATTTCCATATGCTCCAGAGAAAGTACTTGGTTGACAGTGTAATAATCTTCTGTTCCTAGCTGTTGATATACTAATTGTACTTTGTCACCTTTGGAAAATCCCTCAGTTGGAATTTTCTTGTTCTTCCACCCTTTGTGAGCCTTATTCTTGCTCTTCATCTTTTTCTTTCTTGTTGATCTTTCTTTCTTGACAGTGACTTGGGTTGTGATACCTTCCTTCTTATTTATCACCCCTGCTTCCTTTTGAATTCCTTTTTCTCCTTGTACAAGCTTGTTTTTCTGTTCTACTGCCTTGTCGGTTACTTGCTTTGGAAGGAAATCATCACTTCTTTTGCTTGTTTCTTCATTCCTTTGTAATTCTGGAAAGACTTTCAAGATGATGCTCTCCTCATGCATCCTGAGGGTTAACTCTCCCTGCTCTATATCCACAATGGCTCTAGCAGTGGCCAAAAATGGTCGACCAAGTATTATGGAGTCATTTCCATTTTCTGAAGAATCCAGGATCACAAAATCTGCAGGATAAATGAACTTGTCAACCTTAACTAAAAGGTTCTCAATCAGACCTTTAGGATATATTACTGATTGGTCCACCAACTCCAAAGACATCTGTATTGGTTTCACCTCCTCTATGCCAAGCTTTTTCACTAAGGAAGATGGGATTAGATTTATGCTTGCTCCTAGATCACACATCCCCTTGTTGATGAATAGGTTTCCAATAGTGCAGGATAGGAAGAAACCTCCAGGATCTTCAAGCTTGAGAGGGAGTCCCTTTTTAATAAGTGCACTGCATTCTTCACTAAGCATTACAGTCTCCTTTTCATTCCAACTTCTCTTCTTGTTGATGAGCTCCTTCAAGAACTTGGCATACAGAGGCATTTGCACCAATGCCTCAGCTAAAGGTATGTTGATTTCCAACTTCTTGAAAGTCTCAAGAAATTTGTGGAAATGCTGATCCTTTGTCTCTTTGTGGAATCTCTGTGGATACGGTAGTGGTGGTGTTGAGCTCTTCTCCACTTGATGTTGTTTTGGATTTGGTTCTTCCATGATCTGCTTTCCTTTCTTTAGATTCTTTGGTTCGTTGTTTTCCTCTGTGAATTTCTCTGGGACATTCTTGCTTATCATGTCCTTGTTGATGGCTTCATCATTCTTTGTTGGCTCATTGTCATTATTCTTGGTTGCTCCTTGGTTACCATCCATTAACACTTTTCCACTTCTTAGTTGCACGACCTTGCATTCTTCCTTTGGGTTGGGAATGGTGTCACTTGGTAGTGAGCTTGATGGTTTTTCAACAGAAATCTGTTTGGAGATTTGCCCAATTTGCCTTTCTAGGTTCTTCATGGAAGCTTCTTAGTTCTTTGTTGTCAATTCTTGGTTCTTCATCATTTTCTCCATGAGCAGCTCTAGATTAGTGATTCTCTGGGATTCTTGTGAAATTGGTTGGTTTTGGGTTGTTGATGGATGATGATAGGTGTTTTGATTTGTTGGGTGGTTATTGGGTGGATAATGGTTAGAGTTGGGGTAATTATTTTGTGGTTTTCTGTAGGTATTTTGGTTAGTGTTTGGCTGGGGGTTGTGGTTTGTACTTTTCCAATTGTTCTGACTTGAGTTTCTTTGCCATGGTTGTTGGTTTTGATTATGGTTGTCTCCCCATCTGAGGTTGGGATGGTTCTTCCAAGATGGATTGTAAGTATCACCATAAACTTCATTTGTTCCAGGATTTTGGTTGTGCATGTACTGGACTTGCTCTTGCTGTTGCTCCTCTTGAGTTTCTTCACTTTGCACCCAAGAAGTTGGTGGTTGGCTTGTGGCACTCACTGATGCAACTTGCAAGCCGTCAATTCTTTTGGCCATTTGCTCAAACTGTTGTTGAATCTGCTGCTGCATTATCTTGTTCTGAGCTAGAATTGAATCCACTCCTTCCAACTCCATTACTCCTCTTCTTTGTGATGGTTGGCGTTGTCTTTGATGAGCAAAGAAATATTGGTTATTGGTCACCATATCGATGAGGTTTTGAGCTTCCTCTGTAGTTTTCATAAGTTGCAAAGAGCCTCCAGCTGAATGATCAAGTGCTTCCTGAGCTTTAAGAGTGAGTCCCTCATAGAAGTTTTGCAACTTGTCCCACTCAGTGAACATCTTTGGTGGACATTTCCTCAATAGAGCCTTATATCTTTCCCATGCTTCATATAAGTTTTCAGCCTCCATTTGAGTGAATGTCTGCACCTCTGTCTTCAATCTTAGGATTCTTTGAGGGGGATAAAATTTGGCAAGGAACTTGCTTACCAAGTCATCCCAAGTGTTGATGCTTTCTTTCGGAAAGGTCTCTAGCCATTGAGTGGCTTTATCTCTGAGAGAAAATGGAAAGAGCAGCAACTTGTAACTGTCAGGAGGCACACCATTGGTTTTCACCGTGTCACAGATTCTCAAGAAGGTAGATAAATGTTGATTTGGGTCCTCCAAAGGTCCTCATCCAAAAGAACAGTTGTTTTGAACCAAAGTGATGAGTTGTGGCTTTAGTTCAAAATTATTTGCATTGACATTAGGAGGAAGAATGCTACTTCCACAGTGTCTAGCATTTGCAAATGTATATGAAGCTAGGACTCTTCGTTGTTGTTGGTTGTTGTTGGCCCCTTCTCCTGGTTGATTGAGATCTCCTTCCATTTCTTGGAATTCCTCCTCAGATTCTTCCTCTCCAATAACGTTCTTCCCTCTTTCAGCTCTTCTTATTCTCCGAAGAGTTCTTTGGTCAATTTCAGAGAGGACAGGGGAAGATCTTCCTGTACCTGACATACAAACACACAACAATAAACACACAGATCCAGAAAACCAATGAAACTTCAATCTATAGCTAGAATGAAGTTTTAGTTAGCTTAAGCAAAAATTCAAACAGTTAGTGTGTTAGTCAAAGTTAGAAGAACAGAAAAGAAAAAGTGCTTGATCTAGACCTCCACTTCACTTAATCATTGTCAATCTATTTCAATCCCTGGCAACGGCGCCAAAAACTTGATGTGTGGAAAACGATCCAACACAAAACTCACCGGCAAGTGTACCAGGTCGCATCAAGTAATAATAACTCACATGAGTGAGGTCGATCCCACAGGGATTGAAGGATTGAGCAATTTTAGTTTAGTGGTTGATTTAGTCAAGCGAATCAAGTTTTGGTTGAGTGGGTTGTACTTAACAGAAGCTAAATTGCTTGGAATGTAAAGGGAGAAGGGAGAATTGCAGTAAATTAAAGAACAGGAAAATAAACTTGTTGAATCTTAAAGAACAAGAAAGTAAATGACTGAAACTTAAAGTGCAAGAAATGTAAATTGTAGTAACTTAAATGGCAAGGAATGTAAATTGCTTGAATGTAAAAGGGATTCGAGGAATGGGATTGCAGAATCTAAACAAAGAGAAATTGGACTGCCACAATTAATAGAGCAGAAACTGAATTAGAAGCGATTAGAATTCAAACAGAAATTGAAATTAAAGTGCAGCAGGGTTCACAGAAGAACCAAAAGTAAATTGGGATCTCGGGACTCCAGAGACTAGGTAGCAGAGCCTAGATCTCAATTACCTTCCTAGATCCAAGTTCTCAAAGCAATTGACAAGAAAATAAAGAAGAAGCAGTAAAGGAAATTGCAATTAAACTCAATTGTGCAGAAAAGTAATTAAAGAGATTTTGAATGGAGATTGACACAAAATTTTCTCAATTCTTCACACCCAAAACTCAAACAAGAAAAGTAAAAATGCCCAAGAAAGAACAAGGAAGAAGAGAGATCAATTCTCCTCCCCAATTCCCTGAAATCTCGGTCAAGTCTCTCAAGAAAAGTTGCAGAAATTCAAAGCTCAAGGAAAGTGCAAAATTCAAAAGCTAAGTCAAAGGTCCTAATTACATCAAACTAGCTCCTATTTATACACTTTCTATTCTTGGATTTTGGGATTTGGATGGGCTTTTGATTTGGTGAAGAAATGAATTGAATTGGAATTATAATTAAATTTTCGGCCCAAAATAATAGCTTCCAGGAGGCTGCCCTGCCCTTGTGGAGGGCAGGGTAGAAAATTGATGTTTGGTGCGTTGCTGGTGCAGGCGTGGTGCAGGCTGGTGCGCAGAATGCTGCGGTGCGCCAGAGGGGTGCCTTGGTGCGCAGGTTGCTGCCCTGCCCTCGCGGAAGGCAGGGCAGAAAAAGTTGGTGCGCCAGAATTGTGATGGTGCGTGCTGGTGCTGCCAGAATCATGCCGTGGTGCGCCAGATTCATGCCACAACAAAATGCTGCCCTGCCCTCGCAGAGGGCAGGGCAGTGTTTTCACTTTGATGTCCCAAGTTCGAATCATGGCCGAAACACACGCTATTTAATTTCCTTGGCTTTCTTGGCACGGTAATGGGGCCTAGTTCCTTGCTTCCTTCTTGTTCCGCGTTCGAGACTTGTAGCAAGCATCATAGGCATTTTTCCTTTGATTTTCTTCCTTGGTGAGCCCGATACTGCCCTTGTGGAGGGCAGGGCAACATTTTCTTCTTCTTGATTCCAAGGCACAAATTTGTGCTCTGCCCTTGTAGTGGGCAGGGCAGAGTTGCCTTCTTTGCCTTGTTCCCTTATGTTGCCCTCCTAGAGGGCAGTGTGCCCTTGTGGAGGGCAATGCTTGCCTCCCCCATTGCATGCGGCACACTTTTCCTTCCTTTGACCATGCTTCCTTCTCCTTGGGTCACGTTTTCTTAGGCCACGCTTTTCTCTTTTATTCTTTTCTTCACCTAATATAAACCAAAACAACCACTCCAAGTATCACTAAATTCATAAGGCTTATAAATCAATTAAAATTCAATTAAAATTAGCTTAAACCTCATGAGTTAACATTAATTTCATGGTGGTTGCTTGATTTAAAGAAGTTATGCATTTTCACTCCAAATCACTTACTTAGGAAGCAAGAAAGTGCATAAAGACTAACAAAGCAAGTGAAATTAGCTTGAAAAATGGGTATATGATGACTTGTCATCAGCGTGCGCGTCAATGTGCATTCCTCTAATCACGTGTATGCGTACTACACGTGTGTGCATCGCTGCTTTGTCTCCTAACCACCCGTATGCGTGCTTTGCACGTGCGCGTCGTTGCTCGCCCATGAAATCTTTAATTCCTTGTCTTCCTTCCTCTTTTGCATGCTTCTTTTCCATCCTCTAAGCCATTCTTGTCCTGTAATCTCTAAAAACACTGAACACACATATCACGGCATCGAATGGAAATAAGAGAGGATTTAAAAAAATAGTCAAGTAAAGGCCAAATAAGCATGTTTTCAATCATAGCATCAAGTTGGGAAGGAAAATGTAAAACCATGCATTTCATATGAATAAGTGTATAAAAGATTGAAAAATCCACTCTATTTAGCACAAGATAAACTATAAAATAGTGGTTTATCAATCTCCCCACATTTAAACACTAGCATGTCCTCATGCTAAAGTCAAGGAAATCAAAGGAGTAAAGGAGGAAAGGTGAGACTTGTACAATGCAACCTATATACAAGAATGCAACTACATGCTAAAATGTTTCTACCTACTTGGTTAAGAGTAAGCAAGCTCTCCAAGACAAACATGAATAGATTCCACTAATTCAAATCATAGAATAAGATAATAGTAAACTTGTAAGAAGAAAGCTCATGAAAGCCGAGAACGTAGAGTTGAGCATTGAACCCTCACTGGAAGTGTAAATGCACTCTAATCACTCAAGTGTCTAGGGTTATTCCACTCTAGTCTCCCTAGTCGTGCTTTTTAAAACTTTGTTCTTCATCTAACTAATCAAAAAATGTTTAGTGTACTAATGCAAACATCATGAGGGTTTTTCATGGTTGTAATGGGGCTAAGGTAAGGGTGAGGATATGTGTATGGCTAAGTGAGGTAATGATTTGAATCTTTGACTAACCCAAGTATTCACCTAACACATACACACACTCTATAGAATTCTCAAATCATGCTTAGCTACCCAAATTCTCAATTATGCCAAATTTCACACACTCATGTATTAGTTTTGATTCCATCACATATGCATTGGTCTTATTTTATTGAACTTAACAATGAGGTAATTTTGCCCCTTATCCACTTATTCCTTTTTTTAAGAGCATAGTTTATCAATGCATATGGTTTTTCTAGTTTTACACGAGTGAGCACCCAAATTCCCAATATTTGTTAATAAGAGTAAAAACACATTCTCATCAACCACAGTTCTCACATTTTCCCACACTTAGTTGACACACAATCTCTATCTTAAGCTAACCAAAGATTCAAATGGGGCAATTAATTATTTTTCCGCTTAAGGCTAGTGATGTGGTATTATAAAGAACAAATGGGGATTAAAAAGGCTCAAGGTGGCAAATAAAGGTAAATGAGATGGTAGGCTATTTGGGATAAGTGAGCTAATATCAAATGTTGACCTCAATCACATGTATGCATGAATATACACTAAACAATGGACATATAGAATGGAACAAAGCAAAGATTGCAATCTTAGAGAAGAAAACACACACAAGAAGAAAAATCATGGTTAAATAATGTAACCATATAATTAATCTCAAAATCTCACAGGTTGTGTGTTCTTAGCTCTAAATTATGTTCCAAATTAAAATCTTCAAACAAGTTTAGCAAAATTTTTAATTTGAATTAATGAAATACTATAGAATAGTGTCTTGAGAGAGAATATATCAGTCAATCAAGTAGTACCTAAATGCAAACAACTACTACTAGTCATGCAAGTTATTCTATGTAACAAAATGAAAATTCAAATATTGGTGTTGAAAGAGAGAGAGAGAGATGTTACCTCCAGAAGTCATTCCAACCTCCCCACACTTAAGGTTTGGCACGGTCCTCTGTGTCATCAGTGAGGAAAAGAGTGGTGTTGGGAGCATCGCTTCCACCGTTTGGCTCATCATGGCTCTCCATGCTATGAGTCGAAGTAGAGTCCAGGGTGTCTTTCTCTTCTCTAGGTTGGTGAGTGCCAACAATTAGCTCCTTCAGGTAGTGATAACGGCGCTTGTTACGGCGCTCCATTCACTCAACCCATCGGTCCTGCCGGTCTAACCTCTCAAGGATCTGAAGGAGAAGCTGATTGGTTGAAGGTTCCTGTGGTGTGGAAGATGGTGAAGTGGAGGGAGAAGGAATACTGTGGGCCAGGCCCTTAGTCTGGCTTGTAGTAGATGCTGGGGGCCTGATGTACTTCCTGCTTGGGATATACTGATCTCCTCAGGAATCATGGCCTTTGTGTCTCTAGCCCGATAGGGAACTCCCACTGCAGAGACCAAATCTGTAACAAATGTGGGAAAGGGTAGGTTGCCCGCTATTTGTACATGCTCCATGGCATGCCCGATGATGCGAGGCAAGTTTAGTGGTTGCTCTGTCAGAATGCACCAGATGAGGAATGCCATGCCAGTAGTGAATGTTGACTCGTGGGTGCTCAGAAGGACATAATACGACAGAATCTGAGCCCACACGCGGGCCTCAAAGGTAAGTGCAGAGGTGGAGATGCCCTTTGGTTTATCCCGGTGTTGTCAATAGATCTAGTTGGGCTACTTAATAAGCGTCTAATCCCTCTGGGCTAGGTGGGAGATCCAACACCCTCTGAATGGCACCATCGGAAACAGGAACTTGCTTTTGGTGAACATAGACAGATTGCAAGGTGGGTGAGTGAAAATTGGAGTAGAATTCAACTACCCAAGATAAGTTGGCCTCTTGCGGCTGCCTTCTTAAGAATCCCCACTGTCTCCTTTCGAGGCGAGGTTCCACAAAGTCAACAAAGTGTGTCAGAAGGATGAGGAGGTGCTCATTGTTATAATTTCGTTCTGCCAAGATAGGGAACATCTGCTCACAGTAACGGTTGGTGAACCTCGCAGAGTCCCGGGCGGGAAATGCCTTTTCTGCTTCATCCACTTTGATAATCCTTTTCACCCTCTTAGTGGGTGGCTTTACTGTTGTGGAGGGTTGTTCCTTAGCCGGTTCTCTTTTAGTTCCTCTTCTCGCCAGTGTCTTGTCAGAAGCTTTCTCTTTTCCCTTTTTGGTGGCCATCCTGAAAAAGGAGGAAAAAAAAGGGGTATCAAATTTAAATAGCTAAAACCGGGAGGAGGAAAGTCCAAGTGATAATTAATGCCAAAGGAGAAGATAGTGTCTTAAATACAAGGTCACAACAACATGCAAGTAAGACCTAAGGTAATATCATGAAGGCATAGCATAATAACTAGATGCAAGAGTATTAAAAGTACGCAAGTAAAGGCATAAGAAACATAGATCAAGCATCAATAGCAAAATGATTATCATATGTAACAAAATAATAAGCACTTTCATGTTGACAATTAATAATTAATATACTCAAATACAATGGATTGCAAGGGTTTGTGAAAAAAGAGGCATTAAAGTATAAGAATAAAATAAAAGAAAGATAAAAAAGCCATTAGAGCTTTTTCACAAACACTTGGGATGCACTTTTAAAAGTTAAAAGTAGGGTAATTAATCCAAGCATGTATAAGACCTAGAATACAATGTCAATTGTCAAATCACTCCCCATAATACCCACAAGCAAATATATAATAAAGCAATCACCCAAATAAATCTCTAACACCAACATAAGAATGCAAAAATAGATATTAGAAGAGAAAAAGAAAAAGAACCTTAAGAAAAAGATGATGAAAATAGAGAGGTAATGGAGAATGTGAGTGAGAGAAAAGTAATAAGAATGGAAGGAGAAAAAATTTAGAAAGAGAGAAGAAGAAGAAGAATGAAGAAGAGAGTAGTAAGAAGAAGAAGAAATAATTAGGATTTGAAAAGATAAGAAAAGAAAAAGGGGTTTGAAAAACGCAGAACAGGGCAGCGCGCTGAGTAAGTGACGCGGCGCATACAATGCGCACGCGTCGCCCATACGTACGCGTGGGTGAGCTTAAAGGTGACGGACGTGTAAGCGTCAATCACGCGTACGCGTGACCAGGATCTGTGCTAAACGTGCGAATCCAGCCTCACTCCCGCACAATTCTCTGTTCAATTGCCCATTTACGTCGATTTGCACATCCACGCGTGTGCGTATGTCACGCGTGCGCGTGGGTTGTGGAAGTTACAGGCGACGTGTAAGCGTCGGTCACGCATATGCGTGACCACTGGTTGTGCTAGAGGCACAATTCCAGCGCCATGGCATCACAACTCTCTGTCAAAAACAGCATTTGTAGTTGATTTACATGTCACGCGTACGCGTCAGGAACGCTTACGTGTGGATTGGCAAATTCGCAGGGATGCGTACGCATCAATGCACGCGTACGCGTCAATGCACGTGTACACGTGGATAAAATTCGATCCTACGAGGGACGCTGCACGTCATAGACGCGTAAGCGTCGAAGGCTTTTTTTTTATGCAGAATGAAATATGCAGAATGAAAAATAACACTAGTATGAATGAAATAAAATTAAGAAAAATGGAAGATCATACCATGGTGGGTTACCTCCCACCTAGCACTTTTCTTTAAGTCCTTAAGTTGGACGGTCTATGGGCTTAGTCCTTTTCTTGTGATGGATCCTTCAAGAGGAAGATCTCCAGCTTCTTGTTGCTCTTCAGCTTCTCACCATGATATAACTTCAAGCGGTGGCCATTTACCTTGAAGAAGGTGGGGCTTGACGGATGGCTCAGGTGGAAAACTCCATAAGGCTTAACCTTCTCCACCCTGTAGGGTCCTTCCCACCTAGATCTTAACTTTTCTGGCATGAGTCTTAGCCTTGAGTTGTAGAGGAAGACCAAATCCCCAGCTTTAAATTCTCTCCTCTTAATATTCCTATCATGCACTGCCTTCACCTTTTCCTTGTAGAGTCGTGAGTTCTCGTACGCCTCTAGTCGAAGGCACTCTAAATCCTTTAGCTACAGCTTCCTTTCAATGCTGGGTCCCCCCAATCCTAAGTTGCATTCCTTCACCGCCCAGTATGCCTTGTGTTCCACCTCCACTGGAAGATGACAAGCCTTCCCATAGACGAGGCAGAATAGACTCATTCTGATGGGTGTCTTGTATGCAGTCCGATAAGCCCAAAGCGCATCTGCCAGTATGCTCTTTATCTCCCTATTTGACACCTCGGCTTGTCCATTGGTCTGGGGATGGTAAGCTGTTGCTACCTTGTGAATGATGCCTTGTTTCTTCAACAGATTTGTCATTCTCCTATTACAAAAGTGATTGCCTTGATTACTCACGATTGCTCGCGGTGATCCAAAGCGACAGATAATATTATTTCGAACAAAGGAGACGACAATGTTAGCATCATCACTGCGGGTAGGAATTGCTTCCACCCATTTAGAAACATAATCGACAACTAACAGAATGTATACACTACAAGAAAAAGCAATATTTGTAAAAAAAAAAATTGTTACAAAAAATCGAAATTTTGAAACAAAAGGATTTTGTAACAAAAAAAGGGGTCGTTGCAGTATGTCCCATTACAAAAAGTTTTTGTAACAAAAAATGGAACTGTTATAATTCAAAGTAATATTTTGTAACAAATTTTTCTGATGCAAAAAACCAAAAGTTGTTACAAAAATGATAACAAATTTTGATCTTCAAAATATTTTTGGTGACAATATATTTTTTCCTATCATAAAATTTTGTTACAAAATATAATTTGATTTTGTAACATTTTTTTCTTTGGTTACAAAACACTATTTATTTTGTAATAATTTTTTTAATACAAATTATACACATAATTTGCCAAATTATATTTTTTTAATTAATTAATATATTAACTAATTTACTCAGCAAGTCAACATTTATATAAGATATAATAACATAAATAGTTTAAATATCTTTTATTTAACTAAAATTGTTTTATAAATCTTTAACATATAAACTTTAAAGTACAAACTAACAAGACACATTGAAGAACCCTAATGTAGATACATAGGACAAGAAAAACAAGGAATTATAAATCTCCAAAATGTAATAAGTGCCACACAAGTGCCACACACCGTCATGTTCATACAAGTTCCCTCATGTATGAACAAGAAATTACAAACTCCATTATATTCATCCAGCTCCTTTCTCATAGAGAAACTTCTAATAAGTACCACACAAGTGCCACACACCTGAAAAGTTCACCAACCAAAAAACACTAGCTTAAATTCAAATCAAATCAATAATGTTTCAAAGTACAACCCTACTTCTCAAAATTTTTAAAAATTCATAGAGTGCTTCTTATGTTCCAAATTCTAGTGAGGATGCTCTATGTGTCACATTCTTACACCAGATTTAGTTCCAACTCAATTAGGTTAATATGAAACTTTATAGAAATTTCACAAGTTGCTACTACAATAAGGTGCCACAATAAAAAGCCTAGAAAGTGCAATCACTTAGTAAA
The DNA here is from genome assembly GCF_003086295.3 of Arachis hypogaea. Classification (NCBI taxonomy): domain Eukaryota; kingdom Viridiplantae; phylum Streptophyta; class Magnoliopsida; order Fabales; family Fabaceae; genus Arachis; species Arachis hypogaea. Next base: position 73,226,570 of record NC_092036.1, read on the forward strand.
TTCATATAAAAATTATCGTATAACTAAAGTTTATGGTGAACTACTAGGGTTTTTAACTTCATACTACAATTAAAACAAGAATGTACAAATTTATTAATTTTTACATAACGTTTTCCCAAAAAGCTTATTTCAAAAATCATACAATTTTATCTATTGAACCAAATGACTTGAAACTTCACAGGGAACAACTAGGCTCATAAACCAAACTACCCAAATTGGTTCCAAGTGAAAAGCAATTGCGATTTGTTATAATCACACAACATTTTCTACCACATGCATCCATCTAAACAAAACAAGACAAATTTGCATACAAAGTATTGAGAGAAAAAGTACAAAGTATGGTACCCCTTTTGTTATGTTTCAATTTCAACAAATTAAACCAAACAAATGAATTAAATAAGAAAGACCATATAGTCAAGTGCTAGTTGTAGATAACAGTTCCATAAAATAATACGGAAGTACCATCATCAGTGTTTTCCTTGAAACGTTGACAAAAGAAATACGCTATTGCCTGCTGCCTCCAAATACCTCACTCGTTTATTAAAATCCAATAATCGAATGCTCCTCCTATGGTACTCATTTAAAGAAATTGTTGAACAAAGTCCAATTGCCAAAACTAAACAATTCCAAATTCCAATAAATGATTTTTGCAGAAGTTGCTTAGAGAACATATATACATAGACACATGGATTAAAGCATTCTATGAGAGACATATACCCGATGAAAATTCCCTGTTGCGGATATGAAAATATGGGTATGGCTGCATAAGAAAAGAGAATAAAGAAATTAGAGATGCAAATAACTAAAGAAAGTAGAACTCAATAAGAAACACAAATTTCCCCCTTATGGTCAATTTCTTAATAGAAAGTAGAGCTCAATAAGCAACTACAATCTCAACATCTGGATCCTTTTCTTTTCGTTTCTTAATAAATCTATAAATAACAAACAAATAGATGCAGAAAATTTTGCTTATTCCTTCAGTATTGCATATGAATTTCATGAGTTCTAAAATTGGTTCCAAGTGAAAAGCAATTGCGATTTGGGAGTTATATACACTTAGAAAGTTGACTACCCTTTTTTTAACAGATCTTGAAAACTCATTAAAGGTCACATTCTAAAGTTCATAAGCCACTCATCTCAATTCCACTACCACATGCATCCATCTAAACAAAACAAGACAAATTTACATACCTCTATAAAGCAAGTTATGTCAGTGGCTGAAAATTTTTTGGTTATGACAATAGAGCTCCTAAGCAATTTTAGCTGCTCCTCAACTCCCTTGAGCTTGCCTTTCCCTCCTATCTGAAGCTCCTGACAGAAATCAATGACAAAAATATTCTCAAAAATTAAAGGAAATCAAAATCAGAGGGGAGAACGCCCTTACCAGTAGTGAATCCCGGTGAGGCAGCGCTATACCGGTGACAGGGGCTCAGTGATGCAACCCCCTAACAGCGGAGACGACAGTGACTCCACGAACGGCAACTGGACGCAGCAGGGCGAACATCGCCTCCTCCTTTTTCCTCCCTCTTCCAATCTCCACGCGTCTGTCTCTCTTGTGCGTCCTCAGCGCTGTGCTCCTTCTTCCTCTTCTCCTTCTCTTGCTCTCTGATTCTAGCTTCCCCCTTTCTTTTCCTTGCTTTTCCTCTCCGTTCTTTCCTTTCTCTTGCTATGTGTGTGTTTGTGTGTTGTATGTGTGCATTTGGCGAAAAGGGGTGTAGCGGCTGGAAGAGGTTAGGGTTAAGGTAAGTGAGTGAGTGAGTGAGTGAGTGGATGTGGATAGGTTTAGGATAAAATTAGAGTTAGAATTTTTAATTTGAGAATTAGGGATTGTTTTTAAAAAAATGTAAAATTAGAAATTTTTAGATAAATTAAAATTTGGTAATTTTAATTAAATAATTAATTTTATCACTTTGATTTAATTAATTTTTGATAAATAATTTTTTGAAAATAAAATCATGAATAACTATAATAAATCATAAATAATTTATTATTTATTTTTTAACAATCAGAGATTTTACAGGCTTAATAATGAGTATTGGATAATAATGGGTTTAGAATTTTAGTAGAGATAAGGAAAAAATTAGAATCTATATTTTGTTTTTAAGTAAGTTTTTTAAAATTTATTTAAATGTAAAAATATGTTAAATTTTAGAGTGGTAATAAAATAAAAAATAATATTTGTTATAAATTTATTTTAAATAAGAGAAGGAAGGTAACCACCAATGAGTTATAACTCAAATGGTATAGTCTTCTCATACTCATCTAAAAGATCGTGCATTCGAGTCTTTCTATCTTTGGTATAATAAAAAAGAGAGAGAATGAGGGGAACCCATGCGAGCGGTAGAATGAAGAGTGAAAGTGAGAATTACCATTAGTAAAAATTATATACTAGTTTTATAAAAAAAATATAAAATAATATATACCATTTTTAAAAATTAATCATCTAATCTTGAATTTTTTATAAAAAATAATTAATTAATACAAATAATATTTTAAAAAATTAAATTTTTAAAACAAAATAAAATTATCTTAAAGAGTTAAATATTTTAAAATAAATTTTTTTAGTTACGAAAATTCTTGTATCTTTAATAAAAATAAGGGTAATATAGTAATTGCAAATTAATTTTAATTTGATAATAATTATATAAAGATATTATTTAACTATAAATTCTTAAATTATTTTTAAATAAATATCCTAATTTTAAGAATTAGAGTAATTAAATTAATTATTCTTGAAATACTATTTTATTATTAATTTATAATTATTTTTAAATAAATACTAATTAAGATAAAATTAGAGATAATCAAGTTAATTTTTTTATTCATAAAATTTAAAGTATTAAATTTAAAAATCTCAAATATTTAAATTAAATTATATAAAATTTTATATTTTTTTTCAGTTACTAAAAATTTAAATTATAAATAAGAAAGAACTCGTTTAATATATAAATCTCTAAAAATTTATTTTGAATAAATATAATAAATCATAAATAACTTATTATTTAACTTTTAAATAATTTTAAACTCAAAGTATCATTAAATTGACTTAAATATTTTTAGTAAAATAAATTTTTGAATATAAAATCTTAAATAAATATAATAAATCATAAATAACTCATTATGTTAATTTTTAAAAATTTGAAGTCTTACATTTAATATGTTGAAACAAAATTTTTTATTACTTACAAAAAATGTTTGAATTTTGTGACAAATAAATAACTTGTTACAAAAATATTGTATTTTGTGACAAATTAATTTTTTGTTACAAAATATTTAGAGCTTTTGAAACAAATAGATATTTTGTTACAAAATGTTTTGAACTTTTGCAACAATATAATCTTTTGTTACAAAACATTATAATATTTTGCAACAAAACAACAATTCGATACAAAAGCCAACATAATTTGTAACAAAAGAAATCATGTTGTTACAAAATATTCAAATGTTTTGTAACAAATTTTCTTGTTACAAAATAAGTAATTATTGTTACAAAAAAACCATAATTTGTAACAATTTTAAATTTGAGACAAATCTTTTTGTTACAAATGTTCTATTTTCTTATAGTGATAAAAAACCATTAGAATTTGGAAATGGACCCATGAAGTCAATACCCCAAACATCGAAAATTTCACAGAACAACATAAGTTGTTGGGGCATCTCATTCCTCTTAGATATATTTTCAAATCTCTGACAATAGGGGCAAGAGTCACAATAAATACTAGCATCCTTAAAAAATATAGGCCACCAGAATCCGCAGTCTAAAATTTTTCTAGCAGTTCTCTGAGGGCCAAAGTGTCCACCACTCTCAGAAAAGTGGCATGCCTCTAAAATGGATTGGAATTTTGATTGTGGCACACACCTTCTAATTATTTGGTCAGCACCACATCTCCATAGATATGGGTCATCCCATATATAATACTTGGACTCGCTTTTAAGCTTGTCCCTTTGATGCTTAGTAAAATTAGGAGGAAAAGTACGACTAACCAAATAATTAGCTACAGGTGCATACCAAGGAACCACCTCAGATATTGCTTGCAAGCTGTCAAGTGGAAACACATCATTGATAGGAGTGGAGTCATTTTTAATATGTTCAAGACGACTCAAGTGGTCTGCCACTACGTTTTGAGAACCACTCTTATCTTTGATTTCTAAATCAAATTCTTGCAGCAGCAATATCCAACGGATTAACCTTGGTTTTGACTCTTTTTTAGCTAACAGATACTTTAAAGCTGCGTGGTCTGAATATACTACCACCTTAGTTCCCAGTAAATAAGCTTTGAATTTATCAAGAGCAAAAACAATAGCTAATAGCTCTTTTTCGATGGTAGTATAATTAGACTGAGCACTGTCTAAAGTCTTAGATGCATAAGAAATAATGTAAGGGTCCTTACAGTCGCACTGAGCCAACGCCGCTCCTACCACATAGTTTGATGCGTCACACATGATCCCGAATGGCCTACTCCAGTGAGGCCCTCTCACAATAGGAGCTTGGGTCAAGGCCACCTTCAACTTATCAAACGCCTCTATGCAATCTTCACTCAACTCAAACTCTACATCCATCTGTAGCAAACGGGATAAAGGCAATGCTACCTTATTGAAGTCCTTGATAAATCGCCGGTAGAAACCTGTATGACCAAGAAACGAACGGACTTCCCTCACAGAGGAGGGGTAAGGTAAACCAGAAATAATATCTACCTTTACTGGATCAACAGATATACCAGTATTAGAAATAACATGGCCTAGAACAATACCTTGCTTCACCATAAAATGACATTTTTCAAAATTAAATACAAGGTTTGAACTAGTACACCTTTCTAATACTCTAACCAAAATATCCAAGAAAAGATCAAATGAATCACCATATACACTAAAGTCATCCGTAAAAACTTCCATACAATTCTCAAGAAAATTTGAGAAAATACTCATCATGCATCTTTGAAACATAGCTGGTGCATTACATAAGCCAAAAGGCACCCTCTTATATGCATACATTCCAAAGGGACATGTAAAAGTAGTTTTCTCCTGATCTTTAGGAGCTATATGAATTTGAAAATATCCTGTATAACCATCTAGAAAACAATAGTGCGATTTAGCTAACAGGAAATCAAGCATTTGATCGATGAAAGGCAGTGGGTAGTGATCCTTGCAAGTGGCTTGGTTCAGACGCCTGTAATCAATGCACACCCTCCAGGAATTCTGTACTCTAGTAGCCATGAGTTTCCCATGCTCATTCTTCACTGTTGTGACACCAGACTTCTTTGGGACTACTTGTACTAGGCTAACCCATTTACTATCTGAGATTGGATAAATGATGGCAGCTTCTAACAGTCTGGTTATTTCCTTCTTCACAACTTCCAAGATGATGGGATTCAGCCACCTTTGAGGTTGACGGATATGCCTTACTCCCTCCTCTAGAAATATCTGGTGCTCGTAAACCTGAGGACTGATACCTACTATGTCTGCCAAACTCCACCCAATTGCTTTCTTGTGTCTCCTGAGCACACTAAGCAGCTGCTTTTCTTGTTGGGAAGTGAGTTCCTTTGCAATAATAATTGGGAGCTTTTGATTGTCCTTAAGGTAAGCATACTTGAGGTGGGGTGGAAGGGGCTTCAATTCCATTTTCAGCTCAAGGCTGGGAACTTGATCATCTGGAATCACCGCAAGTGGTAAGGCGTCTTCAGTGTACTCAGAAGGCCTCCCCACACTTGCACCTTGCTCCATACTTGTCTCCTCAGCTGTCTCATGGTGAACTTCAGCTGCAATCTCATCAATAATGTCGCACTGGAAGATGGAGTGATCTTTCGGTGGGTGCTTCATGGCTTCATCAAGGTTGAAGCTTACTGCTCTGCCATCTATCTTAAAAGAATACGTTCCTGAGAAGGAATCCAACTTGAACTTCGAAGTCTTCAGAAATTGCCTTCCAAGCAAGATGGACGAAGGTCTCCCGGAATCTCTAGGGGGCATCTCTAGGATGTAGAAATCAATAGGAAACGTCAGCCCCTTGATGCTCACGAGGAAATCTTCTGCAATGCCAACCACTGAAATTATGCTCTTATCTACCAAACCAAAATGTGCGGGCAACCTTTTTAAGTGTGGGAGCCTCGAGGCATCATATACAGATAATAGAATAATACTTATACATGCATCTAAATCACACATGCAGTCAATAAATTGTACACCCCCTATAATGCAAGTAACCATGCATGGACCCAGATCCCCATATTTTTTCGGCATGGCACCCATTAAAGTAGAAATAGAGCTACCTAAAGGAATAGCACCCATTGATTATACAAACTTCTAAGTTTAGTTATATTTGATTATTCCTCAATTTTTGGCATTGTTTATCTGATTCAGAGACTAAAAAGGACTACAGATGCTGTTGGATTCTGACCTCCCTGCACTCGAAGTGGATTTTTTGGAGCTACAGAAGTCCAATTGGCGCGCTCTCAACGGCGTTGGAAAGTAGACATGCTGGGCTTTCCAGCAATATATAATCGGCCATACTTTGCCTGAGATTTGATGGCCCAAACCGGCGTTCCAAATCAGCTCAAAACTGCCCGGCGTTAAACGCCGGAACTGGCACAAGAATGGGAGTTAAACGCCAAAACTGGCACAAAAGCTGGCGTTCAACTCCAAGAAGAGTCTCTACACGAAAATGCTTTAATGCTCAGCCCAAGCATACACCAAGTGGGCCCGGAAGTGGATTCTTATGTCATTTACTCATCTTTGTAAACCTTAGGCTACTAGTTCTTTATAAATAAGACCTTTTGCTATTGTATTTTCATCTTGGTAGCTATCTTTAGTCTTATGCTATCTTAGATCATGGGGTCTGGCCACATGGCCATGCCTAGACCTTGTTCTTATGTATTTTCAACGGTGGAGTTTCTACACACCATAGATTAAGGTGTGGAGCTCTGCTGTACCTCGAGTATTAATGCAATTACTATTGTTCTTCTATTCAATTCAGCTTATTCTTGTTCTAAGATATTCATTTGCACCCAAGAACATGATGAATGTGATGATTATGTGACACTCATCATCATTCTCACTTATGAACGAGTGCCTGACAACCACTTCTGTTCTACAACCAAACAAGGCTTGAATGTTTATCTCTTGGATCCTTTGATCGGAATCTTCGTGGTATAAGCTAGAACTGATGGCGGCATTCAAGAGAATCCGGAAGGTCTAAACCTTGTCTGTGGTATTCTGAGTAGGATTCAATGATTGAATGACTGTGATGAGCTTCAAACTCCTGAAGGCTGGGCGTTAGTGACAGACGCAAAAGAATCACTGGATTCTATTCCAACCTGATTGAGAACCGACAGATGATTAGCCGTGCCGTGACAGGGTGTGTTGAACATTTTCACTGAGAGGATGGGAGGTAGCCACTGACAACAGTGAAACCCTACATACAGCTTGCCATGGAAAGGAGTAAGAAGGATTGGATGAAGACAGTAGGAAAGCAGAGAGACAGAAGGGACCAAGCATCTTCATACGCTTATCTGAAATTCCCACCAATGAATTACATAAGTATCTCTATCTTTATCTTTATGTTTTATTCATCATTCATAACCATTTGAGTTTGCCTGACTAAGATTTACAAGGTGACCATAGCTTGCTTCATACCAACAATCTCCGTGGGATCGACCCTTACTCGCGTAAGGTTTATTACTTGGACGACCCAATGCACTCGCTGGTTAGTTGTGCGAAGTTGTGACAAAGAGTTGAGATTGTAATTGAGCGTACCATGTTGATGGCGCCATTGATGATCACAATTTTGTGCACCAAGTTTTTGGCGCCGTTGCCGGGGATTGTTCGAGTATGGACAACTGACGGTTCATCTTGTTGCTTAGATTAGGTATTTTTCTTCAATGTTCTTAAGAATGAATTCTAGTGTTTCAAGGTGATGTTCTTATCATCACCAAAGCTGATTGATCTTCATCAATTTAGCTCTTGAATGCAATGTCCTGCTGAAGCTTGGCTAACCATGTCTAATTCCTTTAGACTGAAGCTTTAGACTAACATTGCATGATTCCTGGAATTCTCATTAAGAATTTTGATATCTTTGTTTTCTTTCCACTTAATTTTCGAAAAATCCAAAAAAATTACAAAATCATAAAAACCAAAAATATTGTATGTTTCTTGTTGAGTCTAGTGTCTCATGTTAAGTTTGGTGTCAATTGCATGTTTCTGTTCTCCTTGTATTTTTCGAATTCATGCATGTGTCTTCATTAATCTTCAAGTTGTTCTTGATGATTTCATTGCTCTGATCTTTAAATTCTCTTGACTTGAGTGTTTTGTGTTTCTCATGTGCATTCTCATTTTGTTAGTGTCAGTAGTATACAAACTGCTAAGTTTGGTGTCTTGCATGCATTGTTATTTGATTTTAGTTGCATTTTGATTATTCCTTACTATTAAAAACCCAAAAATATTTTTAATTTGTGTCTTTTCAAGTCAATAATACAGAGAATTGAAGATTCAGAATATACAGCAGAGGAATTATACAGAAAAAGCTGAGCGTTCAAAATACCCAGTGAGGAAGGCAAACTGGCGTTTAAACGCCAGCCAGGGTGCCTGGCTTGGCGTTTAACGCCCAAAAGGGTAGTGCTTTGGGTGTTAAACACCAGAATGTGCACCATTCTGGGCGTTTAACGCCAGGATAGCACAAGAGGGAAGATTCTGTTTTTAATTCAAATTTTTTTTTCAGGTTTTCAAAATTTTTCAAAATCAAATCTTTTTCAAAATCAATTTCTTCCCTTTTTCAAAAATACTTGCTATCAATCAATGATTTGATTCAACATTTCAAGTATGTTGCCTTTTCTGTTGAGAAAGGTTTAATGTTTGAATCATATCTTTCCTTGTTAGTCAAGTCATTAATTTTTAAAATCAAATCTTTTTTTTCATTGTTTTCAAATCATATCTTTTCAATCATATATTTTTCTCACATCTTTTTCAAAATAGTTTTCAATCATATCTTTTTAATTTCTAATTTCAAAATCTTTTTCAAAAATCACTTGATTTCTTTCCCACTCTTAGTTTTCGAAAATCAATTAATCTTTTTCAAAATGTTTTTTTAAAATCTTTTTAATTTATTTTCAAAAATTTCTTCCCCTCTTCTCACATCCTTCTATTTATGGACTAACACTATTCCTCAATGAACAATTCGAACTCCATCTCTCCTGATAAGTTCGAATTCTTCTACTTCTTCCTTCTATTTTTCTTTTTCTCTGACACATCAAGGAATCTCTATACTGTGACATAGAGGATTCCATATTTTCTTGTTCTCTTCTCTTTCATATGAGCAGGAGCAAAGACAAAAGCATTCTTGTTGAGGCTGACCCTGAACCTGAAAGGACCTTGAAGCGAAAGCTAAGAGAAGCTAAGGCACAACTCTCTGTAGAGGACCTAACAGAAATCTTCAAAGAAGAAGAACCCATGGCAGCCGAAAACAACAACAATGCCAACAATGCAAGGAAGGTGCTGGGTGACTTCACTGCACCTACTCCCGACTTCTATGGGAGAAGCATCTCTATCCCTGCCATTGGAGCAAACAACTTTGAGCTTAAGCCTCAATTAGTTTCTCTAATGCAACAGAATTGCAAGTTCCATGGACTTTCATTGGAAGATCCTCATCAGTTTTTAGCTGAATTCTTGCAAATTTGTGACACTGTCAAGACTAATGGGGTTGACCCTGAGGTCTACAGACTTATGCTATTCCCTTTTGCTGTAAGAGACAGAGCTAGGACATGGTTGGACTCACAACCTAAAGAAAGCCTGAACTCTTGGGAAAAGCTAGTCAATGCCTTCTTGGCAAAGTTCTTTCCACCTCAAAAATTGAGTAAGCTTAGAGTGGAAGTCCAAACCTTCAGACAGAAGGAAGGAGAATCCCTCTATGAAGCTTGGGAAAGATACAAACAATTAATCAGAAAGTGTCCCTCTGATATGATTTCTGAATGGAGCATCATAGGTATTTTCTATGATGGTCTGTCTGAACTGTCCAAGATGTCTTTGGATAGCTCTGCTGGAGGATCTCTTCATCTGAAGAAGACGCCTACAGAAGCTTAAGAACTAATTGAAATGGTTGCAAATAAGCAATTCATGTACACTTCTGAAAGGAATCCTGTGAACAATGGGGCTAATCAGAAGAAAGGAGTTCTTGAGATTGATACTCTGAATGCCATATTGGCTCAGAACAAAATATTGACTCAGCAAGTCAATATGATTTCTCAAAGTCTGTCTGGAATGCAAAATGCACCAGGCAGTACTAAGGAAGCTTCATCTGAAGAAGAAGCTTATGACCCTGAGAACCCTTTAATGGAAGAGGTGAATTACATGGGAGAGCCCTATGGAAACACCTATAATCCTTCATGGAGAAATCATCCAAATCTCTCATGGAAGGATCAACAGAGACCTCAACAAGGTTTCAACAACAATAATGGTGGAAGAAACAGGTTTAGCAATGGCAAGCCTTTTCCATCATCTTCTCAGCAACAGACAGAGAGTTCTAAGCAGAACAACTCTGACTTAGCAACCATGGTCTCTGATCTAATCAAAACCACTCAAAGTTTCATGACTGAAACAAGGTCCTCCATTAGAAACTTGGAGGCACAAGTGGGTCAGCTGAGCAAGAAAATTACTGAACTCCCTCCTAGTACTCTTCCAAGCAACACAGAAGAAAATCCAAAAGGAGAGTGCAAGGCCATCAACATGGCCGAATTTGGAGAGGAGGGAGAGGCAGTGAACGCCACTGAGGAAGACCTCAATGGACGTCCACTGGCCTCCAATGAGTTCCCTAATGAGGAACCATGGGAATCTGAGGCTCCCACTGAGACCATAGAGATTCCATTGGATTTACTTCTGTCATTCATGAGCTCTGATGAGTATTCTTCCTCTGAAGAGGATGAGTATGTCACTGAAGAGCAAGTTGCTAAATACCTTGGAGCAATCATGAAGCTAAATGACAAGTTATTTGGTAATGAGACTTTGGAGGATGAACCCCCTTTCCTCACCAAAGAATTGGATGACTTGTCTAAGCAGAAACTACCTCAAAAGAGACAAGATCCTGGGAAGTTCTCAATACCTTGTGCCATAGGCACCATGACCTTCAAGAAGGCCTTGTGTGACCTAGGGTCAAGTGTAAACCTCATGCCTCTCTCTGTAATGGAGAAGCTAGGGATCTTTGAGGTGCAAGCTGCAAAAATCTCACTAGAGATGGCAGAAAATTCAAGAAAACAAGCTTATGGACTTGTAGAGGATGTTCTGGTAAAAGTTGAAGACCATTACATCCCTGCTGATTTCATAGTCCTAGAGACTGGGAAGTGCATGGATGAATCCATCATCCTTGGCAGACCCATCCTAGCCACAGCAAAGGCTGTGATTGATGTGGACAGAGGAGAATTGATCATTCAAGTGAATGAAGAATCCATTGTGTTTAAGGCACAAGGATATCCCTCTGTAACCATGGAGAGGAAGCATGAAGAGCTTCTCTCAAAACAGAGTCAAACAGAGCCCCCACAGTCAAACTCTAAGTTTGGTGTTGGGAGGCCACAACCAAATTCTAAGTTTGGTGTTGAACCCCCACATTCAAACTCTAAGTTTGGCGTTGGGAGGTTCCAACATTGCTCTGAGCATCTCTGAGGCTCCATGAGAGCCCTCTGTCAAGCTACTGACATTAAAGAAGCGCTTGTCGGGAGGTAACCCAATGTTATATTTTATCTATTTTCCTTTGTTATTTTATGTTTTCTGTAGGTTGATGATCATGAGAAGTCACAAAATCAATTGAAAAAGCAAAAATAGAAAGAAAAACAACACACCCTGGAGGAGAACTTGCTGGCGTTTAAACGCCAGTAAAGCTAGCAGATGGGCGTTTAACGCCCAGTCTGGCACCATTCTGGGCGTTTAACGCCAGAAAGAGGCACCAGACTGGCATTAAACGCCAGGAAAGGGCAAGAAGTTGGCATTAAACGCCAGAAATGGGCATCAGCCTGGCGTTTAATGCCAGAATTGGCACAGGGAGCAATTTTGCTCGCCACTTGGTGCAGGGATGACTTTTCCTTGACACCTCAGGATCTGTGGACCCCACAAGATCCCCACCTACCCCACCACTATCTCTCTTCTTCACCCATTCACCAATCACCTCAACACCTCTTCCCCAAAAACCCTTCACCTATCAAATTCCATCTTTCTCTTCACCACTCACATCCATCCTTCATAAAACCCCACCTACCTCACCATTCAAATTCAAACCACTTTCCCACCCAAACCCACCCTCCCATAGCCGAACCCTACCCCTCTCTTCACCCCTATATAAACCCCTCTTCACTCCTTCATTTTCACACAACCTAAATACTACTTCTCCCCCTTTGGCCGAACCACAAAGCCTCCTCCATCTCCTTCATTTCTTCTTCTTCTACTCTCTTCTTTCCTCTTTTACTCGAGGACGAGCAAACCTTTTAAGTTTGGTGTGGTAAAAGCATTGCTTTTTACTTTTCCATAACCACTTATGGCATCTAAGGCCGGAGAAACCTCAAGAAAGAGGAAAGGGAAGGCAAAAACTTCCACCTCCGAGTCATGGGAGATGGAGAGATTCATCTCAAGGGTGCATCAAGACCACTTCTATGAAGTTGTGCCTTGAAGAAGGTGATCCCCGAGGTCCCTTTCAAACTCAAAAAGAGTGAATATCCGGAGATCCGACATGAGATCCGAAGAAGAGGTTGGGAAGTCCTTACCAACCCCATTCAACAAATCAGAATCTTAATGGTTCAAGGGTTCTATGCCAATGCATGGATCACCAAGAACCATGATCAAAGTGTGAACCCAGACCCAAAGAATTGGCTTACTATGGTTCGGGGGAAATACTTGGATTTTAGTCCGGAAAATGTAAGGTTGGCATTCAACTTGCCCATGATGCAAGGAGATGAACACCCTTACACTAGAAGGGTCAACTTTGATCAAAGGTTGGACCAAGTCCTCACAGTCATTTGTGAAGAGGGCGCCCAATGGAAGAGAGATTCAAGAGGAAAGCCAGTTCAATTGAGAAGGCATGACCTCAAGCCTGTGGCTAGGGGATGGTTGGAGTTTATCCAACGCTCAATCATTCCCACTAGCAACCGGTCCGAAGTTACTATAGACCGGGCTATCATGATTCATAGCATCATGATTGGAGAAGAAGTAGAAGTTCATGAGGTTATATCCCAAGAACTTTATAAGGTGGCGGACAAGTCCTCTACCTTGGCAAGGTTAGCCTTTCCTCATCTCATTTGTCACCTCTGTTATTCAGTTGGAATTGACATAGAGGGAGACATCCCCATTAATGAGGACAAGCCCATCACTAAGAAAAGGATGGAGCAAACAAGGGACCCCTCTCATCATGAAATCCCTGAGATGCCTCAAGGGATGCACTTTCCTCCATAAAACTATTGGGAGGAAATCAATACCTCCCTAGGAGAGTTAAGTTCCAACATGGGACAACTAAGGGTGGAGCACCAAGAACATTCCATCCTCCTCCATGAAATTAGAAAAGATCAAAGAATCATGAGAGAGGAGCAACAAAGGCAAGGAAGAGACATTGAGGAGCTCAAGCACTCCATAAGATCTTCAAGAGGAAGAACAAGCCGCCATCAATAAGGTGGTCCCGTTCTTTAATCTCCTTGTTCTTTATTTTTCTGTTTTTCAAAAATCATGCTTATGTTTATCTATGTTTGTGTCTTTTGATCATTAGTGTCTTAGTGTCTATGCCTTAAAGTTATGAATGTCCTATGAATCCATCACCTCTCTTAAATGAAAAATGTTCTTAATTGAAAAAGAGAAGAATTGCATGAATTTTGAATTTTATAATAGATTAATTATTTTGATGTGGTGGCAATATTTTTGTTTTCTGAATGTATGCTTAAACAGTGCATATGTCTTTTGAATTTGTTGTTCATGAATGTTGGCTCTTGAAAGAATGATGAAAAAGGAGAAATGTTACTGAGGATCTGAAAAATCATAAAAATGATTCTTGAAGCAAGAAAAAGCAGTGAATACAAAAAAAAAGAGAAGGAGAAAAACAAAAAAAAGGGAGAAAAGAAAACGAAAAAAAAAGAGAGAAAAAGAAAGAAATAAAGTTGTGATCCAAGGCAAAAAGAGTGTGCTTAAGAACCCTGGACACCTCCAATTGGGGACTCTAGCAAAGCTGAGTCACAATCTGAAAAGGTTCACCCAATTATGTGTCTGTGGCATGTATGTATCCGGTGGTAATACTGGAAGACAGAGTGCTTTGGGCCACGGCCAAGACTCAATAAGTAGCTGTGTTCAAGAATCATCATACTTAACTAGGAGAATCAATGACACTATCTGGATTCTGAGTTCCTAAAGAAGCCAATCATTCTGAATTTCAAAGGATAGAGTGAGATGCCAAAACTGTTCAGAGGCAAAAAGCTAAAAGCCCCGCTCATCTAATTAATACTGATCTTCAAAGATGTTTTTGGAATTCATTGTATATTCTCTTCTTTTTATCTTATTTGATTTTCAGTTGCTTGAGGACAAGCAACAATTTAAGTTTGGTGTTGTGATGAGCGGATAATTTATACGCTTTTTGGCATTGTTTTTAGTATGTTTTTAGTATGTTTTAGTTAGTTTTTATTATATTTTTATTAGTTTTTAGTTAAAATTCACTTTTCTGGACTTTACTATGAGTTTGTGTGTTTTTCTGTGATTTCAGGTATTTTCTGGCTGAAATTGAGGGACCTGAGCAAAAATCTGATTCAGAGACTAAAAAGGACTGCAGATGCTGTTGGATTCTGACCTCCCTGCACTCGAAGTGGATTTTCTAGAGCTACAGAAGCCTAATTGGCGCGCTCTCAACGGCGTTGGAAAGTATACATCCTGGGCTTTCCAGCAATATATAATAGTTTATACTTTTCCCGAGATTTGATGGCTCAAACCGGCGTTCCAAATCAGCTCAAAACTGCCCGGCGTTGAACGCCGGAACTGGCACAAGAATGGGAGTTAAACGCCCAAACTGGCACAAAAGCTGGCGTTTAACTCCAAGAAGAGTCTCTACACGAAAATGCTTCAATGCTCAGCCCAAGCACACACCAAGTGGGCCCGGAAATGGATTTTTATGTCATTTACTCATCTTTGTAAACCTTAGGCTACTAGTTCTTTATAAATAAGACCTTTTGCTATTGTATTTTCATCTTGATAGCTATCTTTAGTCTTATGCTATCTTAGATCATGGGGTCTGGCCTCACGGCCATGCCTAGACCTTGTTCTTATGTATTTTCAACGGTGGAGTTTCTACACACCATAGATTAAGGTGTGGAGCTCTGCTGTACCTCGAGTATTAATGCAATTACTATTGTTCTTCTATTCAATACAGCTTATTCTTGTTCTAAGATATTCATTTGCAACCAAGAACATGATGAATGTGATAATTATGTGACACTCATCATCATTCTCACTTATGAACAAGTGCCTGACAACCACTTCTGTTCTACAAGCAAACAAGGCTTGAATGTTTATCTCTTGGATCCCTTGATCGGAATCTTCGTGGTATAAGCTAGAACTGATGGCGGCATTCAAGAGAATCCGGAAGGTCTAAACCTTGTCTGTGGTATTCTGAGTAGGATTCAATGATTGAATGATTGTGACGAGCTTCAAACTCCTGAAGGCTAGGCGTTAGTGACAGACGCAAAAGAATCACTGGATTCTATTTCAACCTGATTGAGAACCGACAGATGATTAGCCATGCCGTGACAGGGTGCGTTGAACATTTTCACTGAGAGGATGGGAGGTAGCCACTGACAACAGTGAAACCCTACATACAGCTTGCCATGGAAAGGAGTAAGAAGGATTGGATGAAGACAGTAGGAAAGCAGAGAGACAGAAGGGACCAAGCATCTTCATACGCTTATCTGAAATTCCCACCAATGAATTACATAAGTATCTCTATCTTTATCTTTATGTTTTATTCATCATTCATAACCATTTGAGTTTGCCTGACTAAGATTTACAAGGTGACCATAGCTTGCTTCATACCAACAATCTCCGTGGGATCGACCCTTACTCGCGTAAGGTTTATTACTTGGACGACCCAGTGCACTTGCTGGTTAGTTGTGCGAAGTCGTGACAAAGAGTTGAGATTGCAATTGAGCGTACCATGTTGATGGCGCCATTGATGATCACAGTTTTGTGCACCAATGTGAAAACATGCTTTTAGACCTTTAATTTGATGATTTTTATTCACCTTTGATTCCACTAGATGCCTTGATGTGTTTGTTAGTGATTTCAGATTGAAAAGGCTAGGAATGGCTCAAAGGAGTGAATAGGAAAGCATGCAAAGTGGAGAAATCATGAAAAGCCAAAGAGTTGAACCCACCCATGGACGCGTGCGCGCACCTGGCGCTTGCGCACACCTTGCGAATTACCCCATGGATGCGTACGCGTGCTGTACGCGTACGCGTCGGTGCCAGTTTATGATTTTTTTAATGAAAACGCACCCAACGAACTCTCAAGGGTTGTGGGGCCCAATCTCAACCAACTTTGGCGCCAGAAATGCTATTTAAAGCCAAAGATTGAAGAGCAAGGGGGATTATCTCACATTAGTTTCTAGAGAGAGAAGCTCTCTCTTCTCTCTAGAACTAGGATTAGGATTAGGTTTAGTTCTTAGATCTAAATTTTAATCTTTGCTTTCATCTTCTTCTACTTCTATCCTCTTAATTCCTTGTTGTCACATTCATCTTCCTCTATTCTTTTGTTGTAATTTCCTTTATGTTGTTCTTGTATTTTGTTGTAGATCTACTTTTGTTCCTTCCTTTCCCTTTCAATTCAATCAAGGTAATTCATAATAATTGTGTTCCTTTTGATTTTTTGTTGTTAATTCTTTGCAATAATTGTTGTTAGATCTTATTCTTGATGTTGATTTACTATGCTTTCCTTTTATGCCTTCCAAGTGTTTGATGAAATGCTTGGTTGGATTTTAGTGTAGGTTTTGTTCCTCTTGGCCTAGGTAGAGTGATTAGTGACTCTTGAGTTATCTAATTCCTTTGTTGATTGATAATTAGAAGTTGCTAATTGATTTGAATGCCTCTAAAGCTAGTCTTTCCTTTAGGAGTTGATTAGGACTTGAGGGATCAAATTGATTCATCCACTTGACTTTTCTCCATGATTAGAGGTTAACTAAGTGCGAGTAATGGACAATTTGTTATCACAATTGAGGAGGATAACTAGGATAGGACTTCTAGTACTCATATCTTGCCAAGAGCTTTGTTAGTTGTTAGTTTATTTCCTTGCCATTTATATTTCTTGTATAAAATCTTAAAAACCCCAAGATAACTCACAACCAATAGCAAGACACTTTATTACAATTGCTAGGGAGAACGACCCGAGGTTTGAATACCTCGGTTTATAAATTTTAGGGGTTTGTTTTAGTGACAAACAACTTTTTGTATGAAAGGATTAGTGATTGGTTTAGAAACTATACTTGCAACGAGAATTCATTTGTGAAATTCTAAACCGTCAAAAATCCATTCATCAGATTGTCACAGTTGGTCCATTTGCCTTTCCCACTAATTTTGAAGTGCTGGAAATGGAGGAGCACAAGAGTGCAACTCTCATTCTAGGAAGACCTATCCTAGTAACTGGACAAACCCACATTGACGTCCAAAGAGGGGAAGTAACCCTGAGAGTCAATGAGGATGAGTTTAGGATGAATGCTATTGAAGAAATGAAGTACCTAGACACATCAAAAGACTGCATGCGTGTTGATATTATTGATTCCCTGGTACAGGAGATCAATATGGCTGAGAGTATCGAATCAGAGCTAGAGGATATCTTTAAAGATGTTCAGCCTGATCTGGAGAAACCAGAGGAAATACAAGAACCTCTGAAAATTCCTCATGAAGAGGAGAAACCTCCTAAACCTGAGCTCAAACCACTACCACCATCCCTAAAATATGTATTTTTGGGAGAAGGTGAAACTTTTCCTGTAATCATAAGCACTACCTTATAGCCACTGGAAAAGAAAGCACTAATTCAGGTGCTAAGGACACACAAGACAACTCTTGGGGTGGTCCATTAGTGATCTCAAGGGCATTAGCCCAGCCAGATGCATGCACAAAGGCGGCTGAATCCAGCCATGAAGGAGGTGGTGCAGAAAGAGGTCACTAAATTACTAGAGGTTGGGATTATTTATCCCATTTCTGATAGCCCCTGGGTGAGCCCTGTCCAAGTTGTACCCAAAAAAGGAGGCATGACAGTGGTTCATAATGAAAAAAATGAATTGGTTCCTACAAGAACAGTTATAAGGTGGCATATGTGTATTGACTACAGAAGACTCAATACAGCCACTAGAAAGGATCATTTTCCTTTACCCTTCATCGAACAAATGCTAGAAAGGCTAGCAGGTCATGACTTTTACTACTTTCTGGACGACTACTCAGGCTACAACCAGATTGCAGTAGATCCCCAGGATCAAGAGAAAACAGCATTCACATGTCCATCTGGAGTATTTGCCTACAGAAGGATGCCATTTGGTCTGTGTAATGCACCAGCAACCTTTCAGAGATGCATGCTCTCTATTTTCTCTGATATGGTAGAGAAATTTTTGGAAGTCTTCATGGACGATTTCTCAGTATTTTGAGATTTATTCAACTCTTGTCTTGACCATCTAGCACTTGTTCTGAAAAGGTGCCAATAGACCAACCTAGTTTTAAACTGGGAGAAATGTCACTTTATGGTGACTGAAGGAATTGTCCTTGGGCACAAAATTTCAAACAAAGGCATAGAGGTGGATCAAGCTAAGGTGGAGGTAATCGAAAAATTACCACCCCCCACCAATGTTAAGGCAATCAAAAGTTTTCTGGGACATGCATGATTCTACAGGAGGTTTATAAAGGATTTTTCAAAAATCGCAAAACCTCTGAGTAACCTGCTAACTGCTGATACACCATTTGTCTTTGATACAGAGTGTTTGCAAGCCTTTGAGACTTTGAAGGCAACGTTGGTCACAGTGCATGTCATTTCTGCACCGGACTGGACATTACCATTTGAACTAATGTGTGATGCCAGTGACCATGCTATTAGTGCAGTATTGAGACAGAGGCATGACAAGCTTCTGCACATCATTTACTACGCTAGCCGTGTTCTAAATGATGCACAGAAAAATTACACAACCACAAAAAAGGAATTACTTGCAGTGGTTTATGCCATTGACAAGTTTAGATCCTATTTGGTAGGATCAAAAGTGATAGTGTACACTGACCATGCTGCTCTTAAATATCTACTTACAATGTAGGATTCAAAACCCAGGCTCATAAAATGGGTGTTGCTTCTGCAAGAGTTTGATATAGAAATAAGGGACAGAAATGAGACAGAGAATCAAGTAGCAAATCACCTCTCCCGGATAAAACCAGTAGAAAGGATGTCTCTACCCCCTCACTGAGATCTCTGAAACCTTTTTGGATGAGCAACTCTTTGCCAATCAGGAGGTGCCATGGTTTGCAGACATCACAAACTATAAAGCTGCAAGGTTCATTCCCAAGGAGTTCAGCAGGCAGCAAAAGAAAAAACTGCTTTATGATGCAAAGTACTACTTGTGGGATGAACCGTATCTCTTCAAGAAATGCGCAGACGGACTAATCCGTAGGTGCGTGCCTAGAGAAGAGGCAAGAAGATCCTATGGCATTGCCATGGATCACAATATGGAGGATATTTCGGAGGTGAGTGAACAGCCACCAAGGTCCTCCAATGTGGCTTCTATTGGCCTACAATCTATATAGACTCCCGAGAGTTTGTATGTAACTGTGACAGTTGCCAGCGAGCTGGTAATCTGCCTCATGGTTACGCCATACCTCAACAAGGGATCCTAGAGATTGAGTTGTTTGATGTATGGGGTATTGACTTCATAGGTCCTTTCCGACCATCATACTCAAACACTTACATTCTGGTGGCAGTAGACTATGTATCTAAATGGGTGGAGGCAATTGAAACACCCACTAATGATACTAAGACAGTACTTAAGTTCCTCCAGAAATATATCTTTAGCAGATTTGGTGTTCCTAGAGCATTGATCAGTGATGGGGGCACTCATTTCTGCAATAAATAGCTTTATACTGCCATGGTCCGATATGGAATTAGCCACAAAGTGGCAACTCCCTATCATCCACAGACCAATGGGCAAGCTGAAGTCTCTAATATAGAATTAAAAAAAATCCTGGAACGGACTGTAATTGCCTGTAGACAGGATTGGGCAAAGAGCTTTGATGATGCTCTATGGGCATACAGAACAGCATTCAAGACTCCTATAGGAACCTCTCCATACCAGCTTGTGTATGGGAAGGCCTGTCACCTGCCCGTGGAACTGGAGCATAAAGCCTACTGGGCAACCAGATTCCTAAACCATGATGCCAAATTAGATGGAAAGAAAAGATTGCTCTAGCTGAACGAGCTAGAGAAATTCAGACTCAATGCTTTTGAAAATGCCAATATTTACAAGGAAAAAGCAAAGAGATAGCATGATAAGAACCTGTCATCCAGAGTCTTTGAGACAGGACAAAAGGTTCTGCTATTTAACTCTAGGCTCAGGCTATTCTCTGGGAAACTAAAATCCCGGTGGAGAGGACTATATGTGATTACAGGCGTGTCACCATATGGATATATAGAGCTTCAGGATATTGATTCTGACAAAAAGTTCATTGTTAATGGACAGAGAGTCAAGCATTATCTTGAAAGCAATTTTGAGTAAGAATGCTCAAAACTGAGACTAGATTAAAGCTCAGTATGGTCCAGCTAAAGACAATAAAGAAGCGCTTGTTGGGAGGCAACCTAGCCATTACTGTAGTTTATTTATTATTTAAATAATAATTATAGCAGTTTAATAAGTTATCATCAGAACTAATTCTCATTTACAGGAGTTCACAGAGTTACAGAAGGATTCAGAGCAGAGAAAAGAAGCTCATTGGCATGAAAACGCCAGTAAAAGGCACTTTCTGGTGTTTAACGCCAGCCAGGGTAACTGGCTGGGCGTTAAATGCCCAAAACAAGCAGCTTCTGGGCATTAAATGCCATAATGGGTGCCATTCTGGGCGTTTAACGCCAGAACTACAGCATCCTGGGTGTTTAGAAAAATGCCCAGCGATAAAGACTTTCTGGCGTTTAACACCAGCCAGGGTATTGGTGCACGAAATTGCAATCACACCTTTGCAATTCTGCACAACTAACCAGCAAGTGCACTGGGTCGTCCAAGTAATACCTTACGTGAGTAAGGGTCGATCCCACGGAGATTGTCGGCTTGAAGCAAGCTATGGTGATCTTGTAACTCTTAGTCAGGATATCAATGATTATCAGGTTTAATTGTGAAAAGTTAAAGAACATGAACTGAGTACTTGTTTTGCAGTGATGGAGAACAGGTTGAGGTTTTGGAGATGCTCTATCTTCTGAATCTCTGCTTTCCTACTGTGTTCTTCTTCAAGCATGCAAGGCTCCTTCCATGGCAAGCTGTATGTAGGGTTTCACCATTGTCAATGGCTACCTCCCATCCTCTCAGTGAAAATGTTCAACGCGCTCTGTCACAGCACAGCTAATCATCTGTCGGTTCTCAATCGGGTTGGAAATAGAATCCAGTGATTCTTTTGCGTCTGTCACTAACGCCCAACCCTCAGGAGTTTGAAGCTCGTCACAGTCATTCAATCCTTGAATCATACTCAGAATACCACAGACAAGGTTTAGACCTTCCGGATTCTCTTGAATGCTGCCATCAATTCTAGCTTATACCACGAAGATTCTGATTAAGGAATCCAAGAGATATTCACTCAATCTAAAGTAGAACGGTGGTGGTTGTCAAGCACATGTTCATAAGCGAGAATGATGATGAGTGTCACGGATCATCACATTCATCAAGTTGAAGAACAAGTGATATCTTAGAATAGAAGCAAGCGTGATTGAATGAAAAACAGTAGTAATTGCATTAATCCATCAAGACACAGCAGAGCTCCTTACCCCCAACCATGGGGTTTAGAGACTCATGTCGTAGAAGATACAATGAGAAATGTGTAATGTGTCCTCCGGTAAAGATACAATGTCAAAAGATCCTATTAATAGTGAACTAGTAACCTAGGGTATACAAAAATGAGTAAATGACGTAAAAATCCACTTCCAGGGTCCACTTGGTGTGTGCTTGGGCTGAGCATTGAAGCTTCCATGTGTAGAGACTTTTTCTGGAGTTAAACGCCAGCTTTTATGCCAGTTTGGGCGTTTAACTCCAATTTTTGTGCCAGTTCCGGCGTTAAACGCCGGGAATTCTGAAGCTGATTTGCAACGCCAGTTTGGGCCATCAAATCTCGGGAAAAGTATGAACTATTATACATTGTTGGAAAGCCCAAGATGTCTACCTTCCAACGCAATTGAGAGCGTGCCAATTGGACTTCTGTAGCTCCAGAAAATTCACTTCGAGTGCAGGGAGGTCAGAATCCAATAGCATCTGCAGTCCTTTTTAGCCTCTGAATCAGATTTTTGCTCAGGTCCCTCAATTTCAGCCAGAAAATACCTGAAATCACAGAAAAACACACAAACTCAAAGTAAAGCCCAGAAAAGTGAATTTTAACTAAAAACTAATAAAAATGTAATAAAAACTAACTAAAATATACTAAAAACATACTAAAAACAATGCCAAAAAG
Organism: Arachis hypogaea; assembly: GCF_003086295.3. Classification (NCBI taxonomy): domain Eukaryota; kingdom Viridiplantae; phylum Streptophyta; class Magnoliopsida; order Fabales; family Fabaceae; genus Arachis; species Arachis hypogaea. Next base: position 73,249,225 of record NC_092036.1, read on the forward strand.
CGTATAAATTATCCGCTCATCACAACACCAAACTTAAATTGTTGCTTGTCCTCAAGCAACTGAAAATCAAAATAGAATAAAAAGAAGAGAATATACTATAGACTTCAAAATATCAAAGAAACTTAGCTCCAATTAGATGAGCAGGACTAGTAGCTTTTTGCTTCTGAACAGTTTTGGCATCTCACTTTATTCTTTGAAGTTTAGAATGATTGGCATCTATAGGAACTCAGAACTTAGATAGTGTTATTGATTCTCCTAGTTAAGTATGATGATTCTTGAACATAGCTACTTTATGAGTCTTGGCTGTGGCCCAAAGCACTCTGTCTTCCAGTATTACCACCGGATACATATATGCCACATACACATACTTGGGTGAACCTTTTCAGATTGTGACTCAGCTTTGCTAAAGTCCCCAATTAGAGGTGTCCAGGGTTCTTAAGCACACTCTTTTTGCCTTGGATCACAACTTTATTATTATATTTTTTTTATTTTTTTTGTATTCACTGCTTTTTCTTGCTTCAAGAATCAATTTGATGATTTTTCAGATCCTCAATAACATTTCTCCTTTTTCATCATTCTTTCAAGAGCCAACAATTTTAACATTCTTAAAACAACAAATTCAAAAGACATATGAACTGTTCAAGCATTCATTCAGAAAATAAATAGTGTTGTCACCACATCAAACTAAATCAACTAGTTTCAAAGATGAATTCAAAATCATGTACTTCTTGTTCTTTTGTGATTAAAGCATTTTTCATTTAAGAGAGGTGATGGATTCATAGGACATTCATAGCTTTAAGACATGAACCTTAAATTTTATTAATCATGAATTAAGAACAAGACTAAAAAATAGATATAAGATAAGACTAATAGTATTAGAAAACAAAAATTTAAATAGACTCCTAATGATAGCGGTTATCACAGAGTTAGGACTCAACAACCTTGATTTTGAAAAGTGGATGCTCCCTCAACGTGTGGGCTATTTGACCCTTCAAGGGAGAGCTTTTGGCGCTTCAACTCCTGTAGCTCACGCCCTTGCTTCTCTTGTTCCTTCAGCAATTTGCAGAGCATGCAGTTTTGATTCTGCTGTTCTTCCTTAATTTGTTCCATAGCTTCTTGCAGCTTGGCAACAGATGCTTCTAGACGAGTCCAGTAGTCAATTTCAGAAAGTTCAGGGAGGAACTCCTGTGCCCTCCTTTTGATAGAGTTATCTTGCAGTTGTCCTTCCATTGACCTCTTGGTGATTGGGTGCTCAATTGGGATGAATTCATCTACTCCCATCCTCACCCTAGCATCTTTACATAGCAAAGAGATTAAGCTTGGGTAAGCCAGTTTGGCTTCAGTGGAGTTCTTATTTGCAATTGTCTAAATCTCACAAGCAATCAGATGATGAATCTCCACTTCTTTTCCCAGCATAATACAATGAATCATCACTGCTCTCTTGATAGTAACCTCAGAATGGTTACTAGTGGGCAAGATAGAATGCCCTATGAAGTCCAACCAGCCTCTTGCAACTGGTTTGAGATCTCCCCTCTTGAGTTGGTTTGGGACACCTTTTGAATTGGTCATCCACTTGGTTCCAGAGAGGCATATGTCCTCTAGAACTTGATCCAACCCCTTATCTACTCTCACCATTCTCCTATTAAAGGATTCAGGATCATCTTGTAGTTGAGGTAATTTGAAGACCTCTCTTATTTTATCCAGATGGAAGTAAATAATTCTCCCTCTGACCATGGTTCTATAGGTATGAAAAGTGGTTCCAGTCATTCTCTACTTATCTGTCAGCCACAGATTTGAGTAGAATTCCTTAACCATATTTCTCCCAACCTTTGTCTCAGGGTTGGTTAGAACTTCCCATCCTCTGTTTCAAATTTGCTCTTGGATCTCCGGATATTCATTTTCTTTCAGATCAAATTTAACTTCCGGGATTACTGACCTTAGACCCATTATTTTGTGGTAATTGTCTGCATGTTCTTTGGTTAAGAACTTCTCTTGACACCAAAGGTCTTTTGGAGCATTCTCTTTCTTGCCTCTTGAGTTGGTTTGTTTTCCTTTGGGGGCCATGATCTTGATGAGCCTTAACTTAGTGATCACAGAAAAACACACCAAACTTAGAGGTTTGCTTGTCCTCAAGCAAAAGAAAGGAAAGAGGAGAGAAAGGAGGAGAGCAAATTCGAATGGTGGGGAAGGGGGGTGTGGCCGAACATATATTTATAAGGAAGGGAGAGAGAGTTCGAAAATTTTGAAGGAGATTTGAGAAGATATGGGAAGAAATTGAGAGATATTTGAGTTTTTTGAAGATTTGGAAATGATTTGAAAGAGATTTCAAGAATGATTTTAAATTTGAAAATTCGAAGGTGAATGATGAAATTTTGAAATGTATTATTGTAGAAAATTATGGATTAAAACAAGAAAGTTTGAAAAACTTTTAAGTGGAAAGGAAAATCTCTGTCTCCCACCTTTCTGGCGTTAAACCCCCAGAATGGTATCCATTCTGGCGTTTAACGCCCAAATGTTGGCCAATTTGGGCGTTTAACGCCCAGCCAGGTACCCTAGCTGGCGTTAAACGCCAGAAACCCCTTCATCACTGGGCGTTTTGCTAAACGCCCAGGATGCTGCACACCTGGTGTTAAACGCCCAGAATGGTGCCCATTCTGGCGTTTAACGCCCAAAGTACCCCTTACTGGCATTTTTTCGCCAGCATGCTCCTTTTCTCTGCTTTTTGCACTGATTCCTTCTATAACTCTGTGAATTCCTCCAATTTTGATGATTGCCCTTTGAGAATATGTATCAAAATTTGATTAAACAAAACAGATAACCTGCTAATGACTGGGTTGCCTCCCAGCAAGCGCTTCTTTAATGTCTTTAGCTGGACCTTCACTGAGAATCATTCAAGCCTCAGTTTTGAGCATTCTTGCTCAAAATTGCTTTCAAGATAATGCTTGATCCTCTGTCCATTAACAATGAACTTTTTGTCAGAATCAGTATCCTGAAGCTCAACATATCCATATGGTGACACTCCTGTAATCACATACGGACCCCTCCACCGGGAATTAAGTTTTCCTGAAAACAGTCTGAGCCTAGAGTTGAAGAGCAGAACTTTTTGTCCTGGCTCAAAGACTCTGGATGACAACTTCTTGTCGTGCCACTTCTTTGCCTTTTCGTTATAAATTTTTGCATTTTCAAAGGCATTGAGTCTAAATTCATCTAGCTCATTTAGCTGGAGCAATCTTTTTTCACCAGCTAACTTAGCGTCCAGGTTTAGGAATCTGGTTGCCCAGTAGGCTTTATGTTCCAGTTCCACGGGCAGATAACAGGCCTTGCCATACACAAGTTGGTATGGAGAGGTTCCTATTGGAGTCCTGAATGCTGTTCTGTATGCCCACAGAGCATCATCCATGCTCTTTGCCCAATCGTTTCTACGGGCAATTACAGTCCGTTCTAGGATTCTTTTTAGCTCTCTGTTAGAGACTTCAGCTTGCCCATTTGTCTGTGGATGATATGGGGTTGCCACTTTGTGGCTAATTCCATATCGGACCATAGCAGAGTACAGCTTTTTATTGCAGAAATGAGTGCCCCCATCACTGATTAGTACTCTGGGAACACCAAACCTGCTGAAGATGTGTTTCTGGAGGAATTTCAGCACGGTCTTAGTATCATTAGTGGGTGTAGCAATTGCTTCTACCCATTTAGATACGTAGTCCACTACCACCAGAATGTAAGTGTTTGAGTATAATGGTAGGAACGAACCCATAAAGTCAATACCCCATACATCAAACAATTCAATCTCTAGGATCCCTTGTTGAGGCATGGTGTATCCATGAGGCAAGTTACCAGCTCTTTGGCAACTATCACAGTTACGCACAAACTCTCGGGCGTCTCTATAGAGAGTGGGCCAGTAGAAGCCACATTGGAGGACCTTAATGGCTGTTCGCTCACTTCCGAAATGTCCCCCATACTGTGATCCATGGCAATGCCACATGATCCTTTGTACTTCCTCTCTGGGTACACATCTGCGGATCATTCCGTCTGCACATCTCTTAAAGAGATATGGCTCATCCCATAGGTAGTACTTGGCATCTGAAATTAATTTCTTTCTTTGCACCCTGCTGTACTCCTGGGGTATGAACCTCACAGCTTTGTAATCTGCAAACCATGGAGCTTCCTGAATGGCAAAAAGTTGCTCATCTGGGAAAGTCTCAGAGATCTCAGTAGAAGGGAGGGACGCCCCAGCTACTGGTTCTATTCGGGACAGATGATCAGCTACTTGGTTCTTTGTCCCTTTTTTCTCTCTTATTTCTATATCAAACTCTTGCAGAAGCAACACCCATCTTATGAGCCTAGGTTTTGAATCCTGCTTTGTGAGTAAGTACTTAATAGCAGCATGGTCAGTGTACACAATCACCTTTGATCCCACTAGATAGGATCTAAACTTGTCAATGACATAGACCACTGCAAGTAACTCTTTTTCTGTGGTTGTGTAATTCTTCTGTGCATCATTTAGAACACAGCTGGCATAATAAATGACGTGCAGAAGCTTGTTATGCCTCTGTCCCAACACTGCCCCAATGGCATGGTCACTGGCATCACACATTAATTCGAATGGTAATGTCCAGTCTGGTGCAGAGATGACTGGTGCTATGACCAGCTTGGCTTTCAGGGTCTCAAATGCCTGCAGACACTGTGTGTCAAACACAAATGGTGTGTCAGCAGCTAGCAGGTTGCTCAGAGGTTTTGCAATTTTTGAAAAATCCTTTATAAACTTTTTGTAGAATCCTGCATGCCCCAGAAAGCTTCTGATTGCCTTAACATTGGCAGGTGGTGGTAATTTTTCAATTACCTCTACCTTTGCCTTATCCACCTCTATTCCCTTGCTTGAAATTTTGTGCCCAAGGACAATTCCTTTAGTCACCATATAGTGACATTTCTCCCAGTTTAAAACCAGGTTAGTCTCTTGGCACCTTTTCAGAACAAGTGCTAGGTGGTTAAGACAGGAGCTGAATGAGTCTCCATATATTGAGAAGTCATCCATGAAAACTTCCAGGAATTTCTCAACCATATTAGAGAGAAGATGGATAACATGCATCTCTGAAAAGTTACAGGAGCATTACACAGACCAAAAGCCATTCTCCTGTAGGCAAACACACCAGAAGGGCAAGTGAATGCTGTTTTCTCTTGGTCCTGATGATCTACTGCAATTTGGTTGTAACCTGAATAGCCATCCAAAAAGCAATAATAATCATGACCAGCTAGTCTTTCTAGCATTTGGCCTATGAATGGTAAAGGAAAATGATCCTTTTTGGTGGCTGTATTGAGCCTTCTGTAGTCAATACACATACGCCACCCTGTAACTGTTCTTGTAGGAACCAGTTCATTTTTTTCATTATGAACCACTGTCATGCCTCCCTTCTTGGGGACAACTTGGACAGGGCTCACCCAGGGGCTATCAGAAATAGGATAAATAATCCCAGCCTCTAGTAATTTAGTGACCTCTTTCTGCACCACCTCCTTCATGGCTGGATTTAGCCGCCTTTGTGGTTGAACCACTGGTTTGGCATTATCCTCCAATAGAATCTTGTGCATGCATCTTGCTCGGCTAATGCCCTTAAGATCACTTATGGACCACCCAAGAGCTGTCTTGTGTGCCCTTAGCACTGCAATCAGTGCTTCCTCTTCCTGTGGATTTAAAGCAGAGCTTATGATCACTGGAAAAGTGTCACCCTCTCCCAGAAATGCATACTTCAGGGATGGTGGTAGTGGTTTGAGCTCAGGTTTGGGAGGCTTATCCTCTTCCTGAGGAATTTTCAAAAATTCTTTTGTTTCCTCTGGTTCCTCCTGATCAGGCTGAACATCCTTGAAGATGTCCTCTAGTTCTGATTCTAGACTTTCAGTCATATTGATCTCTTCCACCAAAGAGTCAATAATGTCAGCGCTCATGCAGTCATTTGATGTGTCTGGATGCTGCATAGCTTTGACAGCATTCAACTTGAACTCATCCTCATTGACTCTCAGGGTTACTTCCCCTTTTTGTACATCAATAAGAGTTCGTCCTGTTGCTAGGAAAGGTCTTCCTAGGATGAGAGTTGCACTCTTGTGCTCCTCCATTTCCAGCACTACAAAGTCAATTGGAAAGGCGAATAGCCCAACCTTGACAATCATGTCCTCAATTATGCCTGATGGATATTTAATGGAGCCATCAGCAAGTTGGAGACATATCCGGGTTGGTTTGACTTCTTCAGTCAACCCAAGCTTTCTGATAGTGGATGCAGGTATTAGATTGATACTTGCTCCAAGGTCACACAGGGCTGTCTTGGTGCAAGCACCTTCTTAATGTGCATGGTATCATAAAGCTTCCTGGATCTTAAAGCTTTTCTGGTAAGCTTTTCAGAATGACTGCACTGCATTCTTCAGTGAGAAACACTTTTTCAGTTTCTCTCCAATCCTTCTTATGACTTAAGATCTCTTTCATGAACTTAGCATAAGAGGGTATTTACTCAAGTGCCTCTGCAAACGGAATCTTTATTTCAAGAGTCCTTAGATAGTCTGCAAAGCGGGCAAATTGCTTATCCTGTTCCGCTTGGCGGAGTTTCTGAGGATAAGGCATCTTGGCTTTATATTCTTCAACCTTAGTTGCTGCAGGTTTATTCCTTACAGAAATGGTTGGAGAAGCCTTTTTAGAGGGGTTACTATCAGCACTCTCAGGTGTCTGATTCTTCATTGGCGTTTGAACGCCAGGATTGGGTGAAGAATGGGCGTTTAACGCCAACTTTTCCCCCTTTTCTAGCGTTTGAACGCCAGAACTGGGCAGGGAATGGGCGTTTAAAGCCAGCTTTTCCCCCCTTTCTGGCGTTTGAACTCCAGTAGTATTCCTCTCTGGGCTCTTACTGTCCTCAGAGGGATTTTGAGCAGTGGTTTGGTTATCCTCTGTTAACTGTTCCTTTCTTGGCTTTTTGCTACTTTGAGCACTGTTATTCAATGTCTTCCCACTTTTCAGTTGAACTGCTTAGCATTCTTCTGTTATCTGTTTAAATAACTACTATTTTGTCTGATTCAACTGTGATTCTATGTTCTTGATAGCAATTTTAGTTTCTTGGAGCATCTCTTTAAATTCTGCTAACTGTTTTGTCATCAGGTGTAGTTGCTGATTAAGCTCAACCATCTGTTCTTAAGGATTAGGATCAGTGGCTACTGCCATAACTTCTTCTTTTGTAGAGGACTCATTGCTAGAGTACAAATGTTGATTTCTAGCAACAGTCTCTATAAGCTCTTGAGCCTCTTCAATCGTCTTCCTCATATGTATAGATCCACCAGCTGAGTGGTCTAGAGACATCTGAGCTTTTTCTGTAAGCCCATAGTAGAAGATGTCTAACTATACCCACTCTGAAAACATTTCAGAGGGGCATTTTCTTAGCATACCTCTATACCTCTCCCAGGCATTATAAAGGGATTCATTATCCTCTTGTTTAAAGCCTTGGATGTCCAACCTTAGCTGTGTCATCCTTTTTGGAGGGTAAAATTGACTCAGGAATTTGTCTGATAACTATTTCCATGTCTTTATGCTTGCTGTAGGTTAGTTATTCAACCACCTCTTAGCTTGATCTTTTACAGCAAATGGAAACAGTAATAATCTGTAGACATCCTGATCCACCTCTTTATCACGTAATGTGTCAGCAAGTTGTAAGAATTGTGCCAGAAACTCAGTAGGTTCTTCCTGTGGAAGACCGGAATACTGGCAATTTTGCTGCACCATGATAATGAGTTGAGGATTTAGCTCAAAGCTGCTTGCTTTAATGGGAGGTATACAGATGCTACTCCCATATGCAGCTGTAATGGGGTTAGCATATGACCCCAGAGTCCTTCTGGACTGTTCAATTCCACTTAGGTCCATGATGGAGAAAGGGAATATGATATGGATTCACAAGTAAAGTAATTTTTTTAAAAGGTGACCGAAAAAATTTAAAATAAAATAAAACAAAAATTTCGAAAACTAAAAAAACTAAGATCAAAACAGATTGAAAACTAAATCAATTAGTTAATAAAAAAAAGATTTTGGAATTAGCAATTGAAAAGATATGATTGAAAATTATTTTGAAAAAGAATCAATTTTTGAAATGAGGAAAGAGAAAAACAACAAAATGACACCAAACTTAAAATTTTTAGAAAATCAGACACAAATTTTCGAAAACTTAAAGGAAAACACAAGGAAGACACCAAACTTAGAATATGAAACTAAACTCAAATAAAAGACTCTAAACCAACAAAAATAAAACAGTCCTAATCTAAGCAACAAGATAAACCGTCAGTTGTCCAAACTCGAACAATCCCCGGCAACGGCGCCAAAAACTTGGTGCACGAAATTGCAATCACACCTTTGCAATTCCGCACAACTAACCAGCAAGTGCACTGGGTCGTCCAAGTAATACCTTACGTGAGTAAGGGTCGATCCCACGGAGATTGTCGGCTTGAAGCAAGCTATGGTGATATTGTAACTCTTAGTCAGGATATCAATGATTATCAGGTTTAATTGTGAAAAGTGAAAGAACATGAACTGAGTACTTGTTTTGCAGTGATGGAGAACAGGTTGAGGTTTTGGAGATGCTCTATCTTCTGAATCTCTGCTTTCCTACTGTCTTCTTCTTCAAGCACGGTAGGGTTTCACCATTGTCAATGGCTACCTCCCATCCTCTCAGTGAAAATGTTCAACGCGCTATGTCACAGCACGGCTAATCATCTGTCGGTTCTCAATCGGGTTGGAATAGAATCCAGTGATTCTTTTGCGTCTGTTACTAACGCCCAGCCCTCAGGAGTTTGAAGCTCATCACAGTCATTCAATCCTTGAATCCTACTCAGAATACCACAAACAAGGTTTAGACCTTCCGGATTCTCTTGAATGCCGCCATCAATTCTAGCTTATACCACGAAGATTCTGATTAAGGAATCCAAGAGATATTCACTCAATCTAAAGCAGAACAGAGGTGGTTGTCAGGCACACGTTCATAAGCGAGAATGATGATGAGTGTCACGGATCATCACATTCATCAAGTTGAAGTACAAGTGATATCTTAGAATAGAGGCAAGCGTGATTGGATGAAAAACAGTAGTAATTGCATTAATCCATCAAGACACAGCAGAGCTCCTCACCCCCAACCATGGGGTTTAGAGACTCATGCCGTAGAAGATACAATGAGAAATGTGTAATGTGTCCTCCGGTAAAGATACAATGTCAAAAGATCCTATTAATAGTGAACTAGTAACCTAGGGTATACAAAAATGAGTAAGTGACGTAAAAATCCACTTCCGGGGTCCACTTGGTGTGTGCTTGGGACGAGTATTGAAGCTTTCATGTGTAGAGACTTTTTCTGGAGTTAAACGCCAGCTTTTATGACAGTTTGGGTGTTTAACTCCAATTTTTGTGCCAGTTCTGGCGTTAAACGCCGGGAATTCTGAAGCTGATTTGCACTGCCGGTTTCGGCCATCAAATCTCGGGCAAAGTATGGACTATTATACATTGCTGAAAAGCCCAGGATGTCTACTTTCCAACGCAATTGAGAACGCGCCAATTGGACTTCTGTAGCTCCAGAAAATCCACTTCGAGTGCAGGGAGGTCAGAATCCAACAGCATCTGCAGTCCTTTTCAGCCTCTGAATCAGATTTTTGCTCAGGTCCCTCAATTTCAGCCAGAAAATACCTGAAATCACAGAAAAACACACAAACTCAAAGTATATCCCAGAAAAGTGAATTTTAACTAAAAATTAATAAAAATGTAATAAAAACTAACTAAAATATACTAAAAACATACTAAAATAATGCCAAAAAGCGTATAAATTATCCGCTCATCAGGTACCTGGTTGGGCGTTAAACACCCAAAACAAGCAGCAAATGGGCGATAAATGCCCAAAACAAGCAGCGTTTGGGCGTTTAACGCCAGGAATGTAGAGGGGAGGTGATTTTGTGTTCCAACCCAATTTTTTTAATTCTTATGTTTTCATCTATGATTTCTTGCATAAACATATTTCAAATCATCATCTTTTCATTTTCAAATTTCAAAAAAAAAAAACTCTTAATCCTAAAAATTTTTTCTTCTTTTCAATTCTTTTTGAAAATGCATATATCTTTTTAATTTCTTTTCAAATCTTTTTCAAAATTCATAAATCTTTTTAATATCTTTTCAAATTTAGATTTATCTTTTTCAAAACTCTCTCTTATCTTATTTTAAAATTATATCTTTTGCATATCATAATTATTTTTTTAAAAATTATATCTTCTATCATATCTTTTTCAAAAAATTTTCGAACCCACCCCTTCTTTTTAAATTGACGATTCGGCCACCCCTCTCCTCCACAATTCAAATTTACCTTTCCTCATTTTCCTCTCCTTTCCTTTATTTTGCTTGAGGACAAGCAAACCTCTAAGTTTGGTGTGTTTTGCGTGATCACTGAGTTAAGACTCACTAAGATCATGGCTCCTAAGGAAAAACAAACCACTTCAAGAGGCAAGAAAGAGAATAATCCAAGACCACTTTGGAATCAAGAGAGGTTCTTAACCAAGGAACATTCGGACCATTACCATAAAATAATGGGTCTAAGGTCAGTGATCTCGGAGGTTAAATTCGATCTGAAAGAAGACGAATATCTGGAGATCCAAGAGCAAATTCGAAACAGAGGTTGGAAAATTCTAGCCAATCCTGAAACAAAAGTGGGTAGAAACATGGTTCAGGAATTCTACTTAAATCTGTGGCAAACAGAGAGGCAGAGAATGACTGGAACCGCTTTCTACACCTTTCGAACCATGGTCAGAGGGAAGATGATTTTCTTCCACCTTGACAAAATAAGAGAGGTCTTCAAGCTACCTCAACTACAAGATGATCTAGAATCCTTTAATAGGAGAATGGTATGTGATGATAAGCGCTTGGACCAAATTCTAGAGGACATATGCATCCCTGGAACCAAGTGGACAACCAACACAAAAGGTGTTCCAAATCAACTCAAGAGAGGGGATCTCAAACCAATTGCTAGAGACTGGCTGGATTTCATTGGGTGTTCCATACTACTTACCAGTAACCACTCCGAAATCACTATCAAGAGAGCAGTGATGATCCATTGCATTATGAAAGAAAACAAAGTGAAAGTTCATCAACTGATTTCTTGTGAGCTCTACACAATTGCAAATAAGAACTCTAAGGACGCCAAGTTGGCTTACCCAAACTTGATTTCTCTGCAATGTAAAGAGGCTGGGGTGAAGATGGGAGTAGATGAGTTCATCCCAGTCGAACATCCAATCACCAAGAAGTCAAGGAGGGACAACAAGTATAAGAAAACTCCATCAAAAGGAGGGCACAGAAATTCCTCCCAAAAATCCCTCAGATTGACTACTAGACCCGCCTAGAAGCATCTGTCACTAAGTTGCAAGAAACTATGGATCAACTCAAGGAAGAACAGCAGAATCAAAATTTTATAATCTGCAAACTGCTTAAGGAATAGGAGAAGCAAGGGCGTGAATTACAGGAGCTGAAGTGCCAGAAGCTTTCTCTTGAAGGTCCAGACAACCCACAAATTGAAGGAGCATCCATCTCCCAAAATAAAGGTTGTTGAGTCCTAATCTTAATTATGTGATAACTTCTGCTATTAGAAATCTATCTTACTAGTCATATGAGTAGTAGTAATTAGTATTTTTATTTTTATCATCTCCAAGTAAGCTATAATTTATTTTTCACATCATCATTAAACATGAATAAAATAGCAGATATTTTTAGAATAAGGAGGCAATTTTTTCGAGTTCTTAATAAGAAAAATTCAAATTATTTATATGTGGTGGCAACACTTTCTATCGTCTGAATGAATGCTTAAACAGTGCATATTTTTTATCTTGTTATTTATGAATGTTAAAACTATTGGCTCTTGAAAGAATGATGAAAAAGAGAAATGTTATTGATAATCTGAAAAATCATAAAATTGATTCTTGAAGCAAGAAAAAGCAGTGAAAAAAAAGGAGAAAGAAGAAAAAGCCAATAGCCCTTAAAACCAAAAGGCAAGGGTAAAAAAGATCCAAGATTTTGAGCATCAATGGATAGGAGGGCCTAAAAGAATAAATCCTGGCCTAAGCGGCTGAACCCAGCTGTTCCTAACCATGTGCTTGTGGTATGCAGGTCCAAGTGAAAAGCTTGGGACTGAGTGATTAAAGTCGTGATCCAAAAGAGTGTGCTTAAGAACTCTGGACACCTATAATTGGGGACTTTAGCAAAGCTGAGTCACAATCAGAAAAGGTTCACCCAGTTATGTGTCTGTGGCATTTTTGTATCCGGTGGTAATACTGGAAGACAAAGTGCTTAGGGCCACGGCCAAGACTCATAAAGTAGCTGTGTTCAAGAACCAACATACTAAACTAGGAGAATCAATAACACCATCTAAATTCTGAGTTTCTATGGATGCTAATGCACGGAAACTTGTCTCTCAACAAATTTACCTTCAGCAAGTATACCAAATTGTTGTCAAGTAAAAACTCACAATAGAGTGAGGTCGAATCCTACAGGGATTGATTAGTCAAGCAACTTTAGTTGGAAGAGTGTGCTAGTTGTGCTAAACAAAATGTAGTTGATATTGTAGGAAATTAAATGGCAGAAAAGTAAATTGCAGAAAATAAAGTCCAGAATCTTAAATGGGGATTTGGGGAGATAAACATGGAAATAAATGGCAGAAAGTAAAGAGAATGGGTAAGATAAAAAATGGGGAATTCATTGGGCTTAGGAGATGTTGCATTCTCCGGATCAAATTCATTCTCATCTCTTCCTCAATCAATGAATTCATTGATCTCCTTGGCAATCTTAAGTGATTGGATCCCAATTCCTTGGCAATCCAATCTCTCTAAGCTTGAACAATTGCCCAATTCCTTGATTTAATTGCTCATGGGAAAAGATTAAGTGTGGTCACTGATTATACCACATGTATTTCCAAATCAAAGTGTTGGGAGGATTACATGTCACTATATCAGCCCAAACTCCAATTTGGTCCAACATGAGAAAGCATTTCTAGCATGATCTCCTCATCCTTTTTCCAAGGCTCAGAGGAGATCCAATTATGGAGAGTTTCTTTTCCAAGACAACTAACCAATTGAATTAAGATCGAAAGCTTTCTAGTAAATGAAGAGAAAAGAAAGAGGAAGAAGAATGAAAACTATAGTTGATCCATCAAATTACAACAGAGCTCCCTAACCCAATGAAAGGGGTTTAGTTGTTCATAGCTCTCGAAATGGAAAAAATGGTAGTAAAGAATACATGCAGAAAGTAAATATCCAGATAGTAGTTCTCCAAAAGTGCCGAGCTTTTCTTTAGTTCAAAACTACTCCTATATATACTACTCTTCTTGATCTTCTAGTGAGTTCTTCAAGTCTTGGATATGGGCCTTTGATCTTGAGTTGAGGCAGTTACAATCTTTAGTGGGCTCAGCTTTGTTTGCAAAAAAGTGTGAGTTCGGCATGGGCGTTAGTTAGGACGTTAGTGGTGTTAACGTTAAGTGAAAATGTGGGTTCGAGAATGTTAGTGACAATCACCTTTTTCACTAACGTTCCAACCCAAAATGGCCCAGGTTAACTTCAACGTTAGTGGCACTAACGTGACCACTAACGTTGCCTCTTGGTCCTTTGCAAATGTTATTGGGAATCACCTTTTCCAATAACGTTGCTTGTGCCCCCTTTCCCTACATTAGAGTTCACGTTATAACTAACGTGACTCTTAATGTGGGCATGCCTAAGATTCGAGAGCGTTAGTGACACTTACCTTTGTCACTAACGCTCCAAACGCCCCTCCTTCCCACATTAGAGCTCACATTAATTGGATTAACGTGGTAGTGAATGCCATCTCCAACGTTAGTGACAAAGGTGAGTGTCACGAACGTTGGCTTATCATGCTTAGCTCCGCGTTATCTCTCACGTTAGTGGTCTTAACGTGACCACTAACGTGGGCAATGTTGGCTTAATCCAACGTTAGTAACAAAAGTGAGTGTCACTAACGTTGGCATTGTCTTCCCCTTCCACGTTAGAATTCACATTAACTGAGTTAACGTGACTCTTAACGTGGCCAATTGCCAAGTTAGAGCGTTAGTGGTATTCACTTTTGCTACTAACGCTGGAGCTCCCTTTTCATCCACTTTAACTACCATGTTAATGTAGTTAACGTGGCAATTAACGTGGGCTATGATGGCTTCAAAGACGTTATTGGCGATCACTTTTCTCATTAACGTTGCAAGCTCATTCACATTCCACGTTAGTGGTCATGTTAATTAGATTAACGTGGCTCTTCCTTGCTTCCTTTATCCTGCAATCAAGCAACTAAAGTGCATCAAAGCTCTGCTCCAAGTCATGAGATTATCCATCATCAATTATATCATTCAATTCATGCCTAATTCTCATGAAATCATATAAAATTCACAATACTTGCCTGAATCAAGGTGTAAGTGTATTTTCATCCAAAACTTGCCTTATTTACTAAGAAAATATATGAAACTACCCTAAAACAGTAAAGAAAAGGTCAGTGAAACTGGCCAAGATGCCTTGGCATCACAACACCAAACTTAAAGCTTTCTTGTCCCTAAGCAAGTACTGAAACATAGGAAAAATGAATGAAAGAACAAGATAACCAACTCATTGGTATAGAAGTCAAATTCCTGGTTTATGGGGTTTCATGCATAGCAACTTAGGTTCATTCCTTCACTGGTTTTCAGGCCTTTATCATGCTCTTAAACACTGCTTGATTGCATCCTTTGAGACTTCTTGGTTATTGATCCTCCCTTCCTTTCCAGGGTTTATTGCATTCTTCTTATAGGCTAAGTGCTCTGTAAGAGGCCGACTCTTTAAGATAAGCTTTCAGCCAACACTCCCGAACCAGTTGGTTTAAGGTGCTAGGTGTTAAGACACCCCTAAGGACTTACTCCCTCAAGTCTCTTTTGCCCCATACATACACACCACAGGCACATGGTTTGTTATTTTTCTTTCTTGAGACCTTGGTGTCCAGCACCTCTTTGGGTTGCTAAGTGCTCTGTAGCAGAGGTTACTCTTGATAGTGAACTTTCAGCTGATAATCCCAGATTAGTTAACCCAAGTTACCAAGTGATAAGGCACCCCTAAGAGCTTATTCATCCAAGCATATCCCTTGCACATGAACACCACAGACATATGCCTCAATATTCAACCCTTGGTGCCTAGCCTTATTTCTTATTGTTTTTCTTTCCTTTTCAACTTTTATTGCTCTTTCTCTTTTCTTATTAAGATCTTATTTACCATTAGTTAGTCTCATGGGATGTGTTCCAAGCATGTGGTTTAGAGCATATAGTTACCTATCTACCTTGTGGGTGAACCAACTTAGCTGATCAATGACCATGCCACAAACTTAAGGATTTACTTCACAAGACAACTCCACTCTTGTTTTTCATAACATCTTCTTTTTGATTGACTTAAAGGACAAGCATACAAGTAAGCAAGGTGAAAATGCAGCAGGGACATTAGACTAGTAAGCATAGACCTAAGCAATGAAAACTTTAAAGGCAGAATTGAAAATCCTAAACTACTATGGAAGCATGTTCTATTTCATACATGATTTTCTTTATTTAAAACTCGAAAAAGATAGACTAAGAAGGAACTCCACCAGCTTTCACTTATGGGGATGCTCATGTTCTTTTGCTTCCTTGTCTTCTTTGTGTCCACTTGTGCTTCCTTGTATTCTTGTCATTCTGGCCTTCTTCCAATCTTCTAGTGCCTTCCTTACTGATTCATGGCTCTTTTCAGCCCCTTCTCTTTCCTCTCGTGCTAATTCATCTTTTACATCCTCATATCTTGTGATCCCAGGGTGCAACACAGGCAGTTGTCCGACTAAATATCCGAGCCTAGCTTGGGTGTTTATGTGATATCCCGTCTCGCTCATATACACTCCCTCTGAGACTGCTCTGTACTAATCAAAGATATCTGCCTGTTCTTTTTGCTTTCGATGCATATCATGAATGTGTGCACCTTAGTGTTCTTGGATGTTGATTAGCTTTTGAATGGCTTCTTGCTGTCTATCCTGCTTCTAGTTCATCAAGTGGAAGGATTTTCCCCACTGTCTTTCTTGTTCTAGCTACTGCTCCATCAATTGCTTCTGCCACTCACCTTGCTGATTCATCTAATTAGAAAATGATTCTTCTTGGTGGTTCATCATCTGTAGTTGAAGCTCTTTCTGTGCCCCTTGGTTCTCAATGTATTGCCTGGATAGGTTGTCTATGGCCTCTTGTAATTGATGCATGTTCAATGTGGTGGGGGCTTGTTCCTCTGGGTTTTGGCCTTCTGCAGCTTGATGAGCTGCTCTTTTTCTTGGTCTCCGTTGAGGTAAGGGGGTTGCAACAGCATGCATTCGTCAAACCGTAATTGGGATGCCAACTTTTATCCACTCATGATCTTCTCTTTAAATACTACCCCAACCTTTTCACATAGACGGAAAAAGGTGCTTGGGTAGCCTAACTTTCCTCCAGAGTCACTCTTCTCTGCAAACCTCTCAATCCCTTGAGCTATGAGTTCATGAACCTTGATTTCTTATTCCTTCATTATACATTGCACCATTATTGCTCTCTTAAGGTTTACTTCTGAGTTATTTCCGGCAGGGAGGATGGTTCTCCTTACAATTTTGAACCAACCCTTAGCTTCAGGATGAAGGTCTCCTCTTTTTATAAATCTGGGTTTCCAATGGGGATCTCTATCTCAATCCGCTCCTTGCACGCAGATGTCTTTCACAATTTGGTCGTGGTTGGGACTATTATCTATTCTCGATTGATAGCTCTCTTCTGCAAAGGGTATGGTTCGCAGCTTTAACACCCTCATGATGCTCATGGGACTAAAATCCACCATTACCCCTCTCACGAAACTTGTATAGGAGTCATCTGCCTTATCGTACCTGACTCTGTTCGCGTAGAACTCTCTTACCATGGTTGCGCTTACTTTCGTGACTGGATCAGTGAGGAGTTCCCATCTTCTCTTCTCCACCTTCTCTGTGATTTCGGGACACTTAGTTCTCCTCACTTGGAAGCCTAGTTCATATATAATTTCTTTGTCAACCATCCACCCGAATTGTAATGCATGGTGGAAGCTTCTGAATTTCTTCTCATCGAAAGGACGTTGTTCCATAGGCTCCTTCCCTCTTCTCCTTTTAGAGCTTGATGATGCCATGAGTGATGGTTGGTATGATTATGGCTCACAAAATGTGGCTATGAGAGTGTGTATGAAACTTTTGGTGGAGGATGGAGTGTATGGTGTATGAAAATGTGGCTCACAAAATGTTTATGGCTCACTTGGAAGCCTAGTTCATATATAATTTCTCCTTTTTCTAAGTACTTTGTAAGAGGGCGACTCTTTATGATAAGCTTTCAGCCAACACACACAAACCAGTTGGTTTAAGGTGCTAGGTGTTAAGACACCCCTAAGGACTTACCCCCTCAAGTCTCTTTCCCTCATACATACACACCACAGGCATATGGTTTGTTATTTTCCTTTCTTGAGACCTTGGTGTCCAGCACCTCTTTGGGTTACTAAGTGTTCTGTAGCAATGGTTACTATTGATAGTGGACTTTCAGCTGATAATCCCGGATTAGTTAATCCAAGTTACCAAGTGATAAGGCACCCCTAAGAGCTTATTCATCCAAGTATATCCCTTGTACATAAACACCATAGACACATGCCTCAATTTTGAAACCCTTGGTGCCTAGCATTGTTTCTTATTGTGTTTCTTTCTTTTTCACTTTTATTGCTCTTTCTCTTTTCTTATTGGGATCTTATTGTTTAGTTAGTCTCAAAGGATGTGTCTCAAACATAGGACTTAGGATAGATAGTTGCTTTCTTTCCTTATTTGGTGAACCAACTTAGCCTACTAATCATCCTACCACAAACATTCAGAATGCACTTCATAAAATAATTCCACTCTTGTTCTTTTCATAATATTTTCTTTTTGATTAACTTAAAGAGACAAGCATAAGTAAGAAAGATGAAAGTGAACACTCGAGACATTAAGCTAGCACACTTGGATGTGAATAAAGAGGAACAAGTAAAAGATGCAGGTTCTATTAAATCTTTTTTCACTTAAAGTTCTACATTTCAAGATGGTTTGAAACAACCTCATGATATCTTCTTTGGTATTCTCGTCCTAGCATTTGCATCCCTGTCTGTTTCCTTGGATGATGGGGTATGCTCATTCCCTGAGATTGATTGAATTCCTGCAAAACTATTGAAAGTTGCTTGTTCTCCAAGCACTTGGAAAAGGGTTAGCATGCATGTGTGCTTGTGAGCTTCAGAACTTAACTTGGTGTGTGAACACCAAACTTAGTTCTTTGCTTACTTGACAAATTGGATGCATATAAGAACCTTGTGTGCTTTTTATTAAGAAATGACTATGAGCTAAAAAAATAATCTATATTTTAGAGGTTAAGCCTCTGTCAAGTAAGTTCTCTAATTGCTAGAGGAATACTTCATCACTAAGGGTTGCAATGCACTCTTCAGCTGGAGTTTTAGTGGAACACCAAACTTAGAGCCCTATATTCACCCTTGAATTATTTTTGGTGTGTAACACCAAACTTAGCTCCTCACACTATAGAGAATCCAACTTGAAATTTTTATTGAAAGACTTATGAAAAGAGAATTACCTCAGGTTGGGTTGCCTCCCAACAAAGCACTTTTTTTAGCGTCGCTAGCTCGACGATTCTTTCCTTAGTTGAGGTTATACTTCTGTTTGGGGGTCTCCCCCATGCTGTCCAAGTAGTGTTTGAGTCTTTGTCCATTCACAGTGAATCTTCTCTTTGAGCCTTCTTCCATTATTTCTATGTGTCCATAAGGTAAGACTTTTGTGACTAGAAAGGGTCCCGACTATCTTGATTTGAGTTTCCCAGGAAAGAGTTTCAGTCTAGAGTTGTAGAGAAGCACATGTTGCCCTTCTTCAAAACTTTTGGGTACCAAGTTGAGATCATGTCTCTTTTTTGCTTTTTCCTTATAGATCTTGGTATTTTCATAGGCTTGAGATCTAAATTCTTCCAATTCTTGAAGCTGCAGGACCCTTTTTTTACCAGTAGCAGTGCTATCTAGGTTCAGTGTTTTAAGGGCCCAGGATGCCTTGTGCTCCAACTCTAGTGGCAAGTGACAAGCCTTACCATACACCAGTTGATATGGGGACATCCCAATTGGTGTTTTGAAGGCTGTCCTGTATGCCCAAAGAGCATCATCTAGCTTTTTCGCCCAGTCCTTTCTTGATATCCCCACAGTCTTTTCCAGAATCCTTTTCAACTCTCGGTTAGATATCTCTGTTTGCCCACTTGTTTGGGGATGATAAGGTGTGGCAACCTTATGCTTCACCCCATATCGCAGGAGTAGGGTTTCCAATAGTCTATTGCAGAAATGGCTTCCTACGTCACTGATGAGGGCTCGTGGGACTCCAAACCTGGTGAAGATATTCCTTCGAAGAAAGTTTATGACTACCTTGTTGTCATTAGTTGGGGTCGTCACTGCCTCCACCCACTTAGATATATAGTCTACTGCCACCAAGATAAACTTGTTTGAATATGAAGGTGGGAATGGTCCCATGAAATCGATTCCCCATACATCAAACAGTTCAAGTTCTAGAATGTATTACTGTGTCCTCTCATTTCTCTTGGGCAGGTTGCCAGCCCTTTGGCATTCGTTGCAGCTTCTCACCAATTCCTTAGCATCTTTGAAGATAGTGTGCCAGAAGAACCCACATTGCAGCACCTTTGCGGAAGTTCTTCTCCTCCAAAGTGACCTCCATAACTAGCACTATGGCAACTCCACAGGACCCTTCGTCCTTCTTCTTCTGAGATGCACCTCCTAAGGATTCCATCTGAGCATTTCTTAAAGAGATAGGGTTCATCCCAAATGAAATACTTGGCATCATTGATGAGTTTCCTTCTTTGATATTTGTTGATTCCAGGGGGTAAGTCACCGGCTGCTTTAAAATTGGTAATATCCGCAAACCAAGGTGCTTTATGATTCATCATTAGCAGCTCATCTGGGAAGAATTCATTTACACTTGTATCATAGGCATCATCCTTCTCACAAGGGATTCTGGATAAATGGTCTGCCACTTTGTTCTCCACACTCTTTTTGTCTCTAATTTCAATGTTGAACTCCTGCAACAATAAGATCCATCTGATTAGTCTTGGTTTTGACTCTTGTTTGGCAAATAGATATTTGAGTGCTGTGTGATCAGTGAAAATAATAACTTTAGAGCCAATAAGATATGATCTAAATTTGTCAAATGCAAAAACTATTGCCAGCAACTTCTTTTCGGTAGTGGTATAATTCCTTTGAGTATCATTAAGGACCTTGCTGGTATAGTATATGACATGCACCAAATTTTCTTTTCTCTACCCTAACACTACCCTAACTGCGAAATTAGATGCATCACACATCAGTTCGAATGGTAAATTCCAATCAGGTGGGGTGATGATAGGAGCTGAAGATAGCCTCTTTTTCAAGTTTTCAAATGCTAGCATGCATTTCTCATAAAAAATAAATGGTGTATCAGACATCAGGAGATTGCTTAAGTGCTTGGCTATCTTTGAAAAATCTTTAATAAATCTTCTGTAGAAGCCAGCATGTCCCAAAATGCTCCTAATTTCCTTGACATCACTTGGTGGAGGTAACTTTTTAATTAGCTCTACCTTAGCTCTGTCTACCTCAATGCCTTGATTAGAGACTTTATGGCCAAGAACTATTCCATCTGTCACCATGAAATGACATTTTTCCTAGTTCAAGAATAAATTGGTTTCTTGACATCTTTTCAATACCAGGGCAAGATGGTTTAGGCAATTAGGGAAGGAATCTCCAAATACTGAGAAGTCATCCTTGAAAACTTCAATGAACTTCTCTATCATATCTGAAAAGATGGAGAGCATGCAGCGTTGAAAAGTTGCGGGTGCGTTACATAGCCCAAATGGCATGCGCCTGTAGGCAAACACTCCATATGGGCAGGTGAATGATGTTTTCTCTTGGTCTCTTGGATCAACCACTATTTGGTTATATCCTGAATAACCATCTAGAAAACAATAATATGCATGTCCCGCAAGTCTTTCCAATACTTGATCCATGAAGGAAAGTGGGAAATGATCTTTTCTTGTGGCTTCATTGAGCTTCTTGTAGTCAATACACATTCTCCAGCCTATGATGGTTCTTGTAGGGATTAGCTCATTCCTTTCGTTGGGCACCACATTGATTCCTCCTTTCTTGGGAACCACTTGAATTGGACTGACCCATTGGCTATCTGAAATTGGATAGATTACTCCTCCCTGCCACAACTTCATAACTTCTTTCTGCACTACTTCTTTCATTGCTGGATTTAACCTTCTTTGGGGCTGAATGGAAGGTTTGGCACCTTCTTCTAGGAGTATCTTATGCATGCATATGGCTGAACTGATTCCTTTCAAGTCAGCAAGTGTCCATCCAATGGCATCCTTATGCTTTTGTAAGACTTGAAGCAACTCTTCCTCTTGTTCTTGGCTGAGGGGTGAATTTATGATCACTGGATAACATTTATTTTCTCCCAAGTATGCATACTTGAGAGTACTTGGCAGTGCTTTAAGCTCCAGTTTGGGCACTTCTTTTCTTTCCTCCTTTTCTTCTAGCATGCCTTGAACATGTATTTCAGCGGCTGTAGCTTTTTCGCTTGCTGCTAATTCTTCTTCTGTTGATGCTTCAAGTTCTTCTTCAAGAGTTTCTTGTACCAAAGCTTCTACGGAGTCCAACCTCATACATTCTCCCAATGAGTTGTGTGGGTAACTCATAACCTGCACGATCTATAGAAATTACAAAATACGCTGGAGACAGTTTCGGGCCGCGTTTTGACCCAGAGTTTGGCCCAGAAACATAGATTAAAGTCAAGGAACATGTAGAGACTCAAGATCATCAGATCATAACACACAATTTAGGATTAAATGTATCTAGAATTTTCACAAATAAATTCCCATTGTAAGTATAGCTTCTAGACCGACAAGAATTCCTTTCTTACAAACGTTTGGTTGTCATAAGTAACAAACCCAATAAAATTTATAAACCGAAGTATTCAAACCTCGGGTTGTCTTTTCAAGGAATTGCAGGGATGTATGATTTATTATTGGTTATGGAAAATAGTGTGTTTGGGTTTTGAAAAGGTTTGAATGAGGAAAATAGATTGCAGGAATTAATAAATCAATAGCAAAGAAAAACTCTTGGCAAGGTATGAAAACTGAAATTCTTATCCTAGTTATCCTTATCAGATATGATGAGAATTGGGTTTTAATCCCACTTAGTTATCCCTTATTAAATAAAGGAAAATCAAGTAGACTAATTGAATTGATCCTCAAGTCCTAGTCAACTTTTAAAGCGATCCAAATCAATTAGCAATTGCCGAATTTAACCACTACTGAGTTTGATAACTCAAGTATTACCAATTTAATTAACCAAAGCCAAAAGGGAAAAATAAATCATAAATAGAGCAAAACAATCATGAGCCTGAAATACCTCAAATTATATTAACTAAGAAAATCCTAACATGAATGGTTCATAAGCCAATTGGGCAACATAAAGCGAATATACATGAAAACATCAGAGTAAATAAACGTAGAAAAGAAACATAGATTATTGAACCTGGTATGAAGAAACAATCCTAATGACTAAAAAAAATCCCAATCTTAAATCCTAAAAACTACATTTAATCCTAAATTGTGTGTTATGATCTGATGATCTTGAGTCTCTGCATATTCCCTGACTTTAATCTGTGTTTCTGGGCCGAACTCTGGGTCAAAAGGCAGCCCAAAACTGTCTCCAGCGTATTTTGTAATTTCTGCAGATTGCGCAGGTCACGCGTACGCATCAGTCACGCGTACGCGTCATTCAACGATTTTCCTCTTCACGCGTGCGCGTTAGGCACGCGCTCGCGTTGTTTGCGCGAACTCCAATCCATGCAACGCGTTAAGCATGTTTATGCATTAAGCACGTGTACACATCACTATGATTTTGTCCAATTTGTGTGCACGCGTCAGCCATGCGTGCGTGTCGCTGTTCGCTAGTTGTCTCCTTTATTTCTTGTGCTCCTTCCCTTTTTGCATGCTTCCTCTCCATTCTCTAAGCCATTCCTACCCTATGAAGCCTGAAACACTTAACACACAGATCACAACATCGAATGGTATGGACGGGAATTAAAATACATAATTAAAAGATCTCTCAAAAGCAAGTTTTCAATCATAGAACTAAACTAGGAAGGAATTGTAAAATCATGCAAATCATATGAATAAGTGAGTAAGAATTTAATAAAAACCACTCAATTAACAATATAAACCATAAAATAGTGGTTTATCAGGCAATGTCTACTGAATCCATGTATTCAGTTCGTTGATGAGCAATGGAGGTTCATCCTCCCAAGTCTCATTACCAAATAACTTGGCATTCAACTTCATGATTGCTCCTAGATATTGAGTGACTTGCTCTTCAACAACATTTTTGTCCTCTTCAGAGGAAGAATACTCATCAGAGCTCATGAATGGCAAAAGTAAGTTTAGTGGAATCTCTATGGTCTCTGTATGAGCCTTAGATTCCCTTGGTTCCTCAATAGGGAGCCCTTTATTGGTCAGTGGACGTCCCTTGAGGTCTTCCTCACTGGGAATCACTGCCTTTGCACTCTCTCCAGGTTCATCCAAGTTGGATATAGTTATGGCCTTGCACTTTCTTTATGGGCTCTCTTCTGTATTGCTTGGGAGAGTGCTAGGAGGAGTTTCAGTAACTCGTTTACTCAGCTGACCCACTTGTCCCTCCAAATTTCTGATGGAGGACCTTCTTTCAGTCATGAGACTGAGAGTTGCCTTAGATAGATCAGAGACTATATTTGCTAAGCCAGATAGGCTCTGTTCAGAATTCTCTGTCTATTGCTGAGAAGATGATGAAAAAGGTTTGCTATTGCCAAACCTATTTCTCCCACTATTATTGTTATTGAAGCCTTGTTGAGGCTTCTATTGATCCTTCCATGAGAAATTTAGATGATTCCTCCATGAAGGATTATAGGTTTTTCCACAGGATTCTTCCATATAATTCACCTCTTCCATTGCAGAATTCTCAGGGTCATAAGCTTCTCCTTCAGAGGAGGCTTCTTTAGCACTGCCGGATGCAGCTTGCAATCCAGTCAGATTCTGAGAAATCATATTGACTTGCTGAGTCAATATTTTGTTCTGAGCCAATATGGCATTCAGAGTCTCAATCTCAAGAACTCCTTTCTTCTGAGTCACCCCATTATTTACAGGATTCTTTTCAGAAGTGTACATGAACTTGTTATTTGCAACCATCTCAATGAGTTCCTGGGCTTCTACAGGTGTTTTCAGATGAAGGGATCTACCAGCAGAATGATCCAATGACATCTGTGACATTTCAGACAGACCATCATAGAATATACATATGATGCTCCATTCTGGAAACATGTTAGAAGGACATCTTTTGGTTAATTGCTTGTATCTTTCCTGAGCTTCATAGAGGGATTCACCTTCCTTCTGTCTGAAGGTTTGGACGTCCACTCTAAGCTTACTCATCTTTTGAGGTGGAAAAAATTTGGTCAAGAAGGCATTGACCAACTTTTCCTAAGAGTTTAGGCTTTTTTTAGGTTGTGAGTCCAACCATGTCCTAGCTCTGTCTTTTACAGCAAAAGGGAAAAGCATAAGTCTGTAGACCTCGGGATCAACCCCATTGGTCTTAACAGTATCACAGATCTGTAAGAATTTAGCTAAGAACTAATGAGGATCTTTTGATGGAAGTCCATGAAACTTGCAGTTCTGCTACATTAGAGAAACTAATTTAGGCTTAAGCTCAAAGTTGTTTGCTCCAATGGCAGGAATTGAGATGCTTCTTCCATAGAAGTTGGAAGTTGGTGCAGCATAGTCACCAAGCATCTTCCTTGCATTGTTGGGCTCGGCTCCCATGTCTGCTTCTTTTTCGAAATTCTCTGTAAGGTCCTCTCTAGAGAGTTGTGATTTAGCTTCTCTTAGCTTCTTCTTCAGAGTCCTTTCAGGTTCAGGATCAGCTTCAACAAGAATTTTTTATCCCTGTTTCTACTCATATGAAAAAGAAGAGAACAAAAGGGAGTAGTGGAATCATCTATGTTATAGTATAGAGATTCCTTGATGTGTCAGCCAAAAAGAAGAGTAGAGGAATGAGGTAGAGAGAGAATGAGAGGAATTTGAACACAGAGGGAGAGAGAGGGTTCGGATTATAAGAAGAGGAGAAGTGTTAGCAAATAAATAGAAAGAGATGAGAGAGAGAGAGAGTTTTCAAAATTTAAAAGTGGTTAGTGATTTTCGAAAATTGGAAGTGGAAAAGTTGTTAGGTGGTTTTAAAAAAAGATAAGAAACTGTAATTAGTTTGAAAAAGATTTGAAAATAATTTTGAAAAGATAAGAAGTTAGAAGAAAAAAATTTTGAAATCAACATAAAAAAATATGATTGAAAAAGATTTGATTTTAAAAGGATATGATTGAAAAGATATGATTGAGAAAGATTTTATTTTTGAAAAGATATGATTGAAAAAAGATTTGATTTTGAAATCAAAATTTGAAAAAGATATGATTGAAAAAATATTTAATTTTTAAAATTGATGACTTGACTAACAAGAAACTAATAGATATGATTCTAGAATTTAAAGATTGATCCTTTCTTAACAAGAAAGTAACAAACTTGAAATTTTTGAATCAAAACATTAATTGTTAGCAAGGATTTTTGAAAATATAACATAAAATTAAGAATAAGATTTTTTTTTAAAACATTAAAAGAAAATTGAAAAATGAAAAATTAAAATATATTTGATGCAAAAAGTTATGAATTAAAACATGAAAAATTGAAAAAAAAAATTGAATTGGAAACAAAATCACCTCTCTTGTGTCATCCTGGCATTAAACTCCCAGGATACTATCCATTCTGGCATTTAACGCCCATAATGCTACCTTTTTGAGTGTTTAACGCCCAGCCAGATACCCTGGCTGGCGTTAAACGCCAGAAATCCCTTTTTACTGGGCATTTTTCTAAACGCCCAGAATGCTGCTCATTCTGGCGTTTAATGCCCTGAATGATAGCTTTAATGGCGTTAAACTCCCAGAATGGTAGCCATTCTAGCATTTAACACCCAAAGTGTCTCTTTAGTGGCGTTTTGACGCCAATGAACTTATTTTCTCTGTGATTCTTCTGCCTTATGTTCTGAATCTTCATTTCTCTGTATTATTTACTTGAAAAGATATATCATTTTTTATTTTTGAATTCTTAATGAAGAGATAGAAAAACAACGATATGGAATAAAATATAAAAATGCAAGATCAAAACAAGTAATGCATGCAAGGCCACTTAGAATGTCAAGATGAACACCAAGAACACTTTGAAGATCATGATGAACATCAAGGACATATTTTTGAAAATTTTTAAGAAAAGAAAGACATGCAAGACACCAAACTTAGAAATTTTGAATGTTCAAACACTGATTTTGAAAATGCATATGAAAAACAACATAAAACATAAAACAGGAAAATCATGAGATCAGACAAAAGGAATCAAAAAGAACAACTCGAAGATCACAGAAGAACACAATGCATGAATTTTTTTTCAAAATTAAAAAATAAATTACCCAATATAAGCAACAAGATGCACCGTTAGTTGTCCAAACTTGAACAATCCCCGACAACGGTGCCAAAAACTTGGTATGCGAAATTGTGATTCACACTTTTCACAACTACACATAGCTGACCAGCAAGTGCACTGTGTCGTCCAAGTAATACCTTACGTGAGTAAGGTTCGATCCCACAGAGATTGTCGGCTTGAAGCAAGCTATGGTCATCTTGTAAATCTCAGTAAGGCGGATTCAAATGGTTATAAGGTTTGATAATAAAAAGGAAGATTAAACCATAAAATAAAATAAAGTTACTTATGTAGCTCTTTGGTGGAAATTTTAGATAAGCGTTTAGAGATGCTTTGTTGCCTCTGAACCTCTGCTTTCCTACTGTCCCCATCCAATCATGCATACTCCCTTCCATGGCAAGCTGTATGTTGGTGGATCACGTTGTCAATGGCTACCATCCATCCTCTCAGTGAAAACATGTCCTCTACGATTTCCCGCATGGCTAATCAACTGTCGGTTCTCGATCATGTCGGAATAGAATACATTTATTCTTTTGCATACTGTCACTACTCCCAACAGTCACGAGTTTGAAGCTCACACAGTCATCCCATCCCAGATCCTACTCGGAATATCACAGACAAGGTTTAGACTTTTCGGATCTCAAGAATGCTGCCAATTGATTCTAGCTTATACCATAAAGGTTCTAATGTCACGAATTCAAATGCTCTGTTTTCAGGAGAGGTGATTTAGATCCGTGGGTCAGAGACCAAAGAGAATATACTCTAGCTGTCATCCATTGACTACGTTGAACATCATGTAGACCGCTTTGTGTTTGTCAGGCACGCGGATCTTGGCTAAGCGAGTAACGAAGATTGGGTGATTGTCACGGGTCACCCCTTCATTATAACTTAACTGAATTAAGTACAAGGGTTTATCTTGGAGGAGAAATAGGCATGAATTAAATAGAAAAACAATAATACTTGCATTAATACTCGAAGAACAGTAGAGCTGCTCACCTTAATCTGTGAGGTGTAGAAACTCCACCGTTGGAAAATACATAAGAACAACGTCTAGGCATGGCCGAATGGCCAGCCTCCCCAAATGGCATAATACAATCCAAAAAATCTAAAGATAAGCCAAAAAGGTCAAAGACTTTGAATACAATAGTAAAAAGTGCTATTTATACTAAACTAGTAAACTAGGTTTACAGAAAATGAGTAGATAGTGCAGAAATCCACTTATGAGGCCCACTTGTGTGTGTTTGGGCTGAGCCTTGAAGCTTTCACGTGCATAGGCCATCCTTGGAGTTTAATTCCAGCTTTGGTGCCAGTTCCAGCATTTTACGCCAGAAAAGGGTCTCTGGTGGGCGTTTGAACGTCAGTTTAGGCCATCAAATATCGGAAAAAGTATAGACTATTATCCATTGCTGGAAAGCCCAAGATGTCTACTTTCCAACGCAATTGAGAGTGCACCAATTGGGCTTGTGTAGCTCCAGAAAATTTACTTCGAGTGCAAGGAGGTCAGAATCCTACAACATCTGTAGTCCTTTCTCAGCCTCTGAATCAGATTTTTGCTTAGGTCCCTCAATTTCAGCCAAAAAATACCTGAAATCATAGAAAAACACACAAACTCAAAGTAAAGTCCAGAAATGTGATTTTTGCATAAATACTAATAAAAATATACTAAAAATTGACTAAAACATACTAGAAACTACCTAAAAACAATGCTAAAAAACGTATAAATTATCTGCTCATCATGGCCTCAATCACATAATTGCATAATTATACATTAAACAATGGATATATAGAATTAAACAAACCAAAGATTGCAATCATAGAGGAGAGCAACACATAAGAATGAAATAAGTGGTCAAATGATGTAATTATACAATAAGGCTAAAAAACTCACAAGTTGTGTGTTCTTTAACTCAAAAACATGTTCCACAATATATTTCAAGCAAGTTTCAATCAATAGTTCCAACTCAAATCAATTAGGATGTTAATGCCCTATAACAATTATTTTTCTTGGAAAATTTCATTAAATTAACTAAGCTTGTTATATATATGCAAGAGAATGCAATAAACTAAGAAACATGCAATTGAAGCTCTAAAAAAATATATACAACTAGGAAGGAAAATGCAACTAGGAATTCAAAATGAGTGTGAAAGTGTTAGGATTAGAGTATGTCACCCAAGATTGTCGATCCGTGACAACCTCCCCACACTTAAGGGTTTGCACAGTCCTCCGTGCACTCAAAGGTGAGCAAGGGAGTGTGGTGACTTTGGATTGCCACCTTCAGCTGGTAGATCAATTGGCTGCTGTGTGCTTTTCCTCTCGTATCCCTTGTTGTTTATGGTGACTCATCCATGAAGAATAGAAAATAAGATAGTAAGATGAGTGAATGCAAAAACAAGGAAGCATGGATTGTTGGAATGAGGTGATATTCACTAAAATGAGTGAGTGAATAAGTTTGTGACATGAAGAGAACAAGTGTGTGTATTCTAAGTTGCACAGTTTAGAACACACACACTAGCATGGAAAGCGAGGTCACAATTACACCAAAGAAGCATGCACTTCACTCATTCTAGTGTGCTTGAAATACTTAAAAAGAGACTTGCATGTTAAGATAAGCAAACAAGTAATAAAGAAGCACATGAGCATTCAAGCAAGAATCAAGGAAATGTGAATTGGATAATGAAGCAACACCTAATTGACATAAACATGGCAAGCATAATGCACAAAGCATAAAAAGCTCAAAAAGTGTCATTAAGTAGGCATATGATCCTATTTCACAATTCCTAATGTTAATGCATCAAATATGTGACCTAAATAAAAATCAATCCTAAACAAGCATCACTTAACCAAAAAAAATGCATCAACTAAGAACAAATTGTCTATCTATAGATTCTGAAATCAAATTACATGGTGGCCAAAACATGCAACGTAAAAATCCAACAATATTCATGAAGGCAATGTTATGAGTACTTGGTATACACAAAATGAAACATGAAGAACTCAATACCAAGCAACAATTTATAACCTCAATAAAGATATCCAACAATAAATAGCAATAATAATATCAATAATTCAGTAGCAATATCTCAAAACAATCAACAAATCAAAGTAGTAATCCAACACTAATCCCCAAAACAGAAAATTAAACAAACTAATGCAATAACTAACTAACTAACTAAATACTAACTAACAAACTAACTAACTAACTAACTAATAAAGTTGAGTGTCGTGGGTGGTGAAGTATAGTGGTGAGTGGTGATAAGAGGAGGAAAAGAAGAGGGGAGAGGAAAAAAGAAGTAGAGAAGAGAGAAGAAGAGAAGTATAGTGGTGAGAAAACAGGGTCGTGCGTATGCACACAAAGCTGTGCACACGCACAAGAGGTGACATGTACGCGTCGATGGGCAAAATCAAAAGGGTTATGTGTTCGCACCACGTGTGCAAATGCCACAAGCCAAGGCCTTGTTTTGAGGTGTGCCCATGCACAGAAAGTCAAAATATTTTTTAAATGAAGTGTCAAAACTGCCAGCTTTCTCGCCATCTGTGCGTACGCACACAGGTCTGTGCGCATGCACAAAACGCAAAAAGAGGGGGACGCGGACACACAAGGCATGAGAACGCTCCTAACAGAAGGGGTGTAAAGGAGTGTGCGTACGCACAGGGTGGTGCGTACGCATAGATTGCTCAAAAAGAAGATTGCGTGCGTACGTGATGACTTGCATCATTTACCTCTTGTTCTTATTCAAAAAGACCATAAAAAGAGCATAATCTCATTGAATCAATGCAATTTCAGGAACCAAACGATATATATTATGGTACATTACTTTGAAATGGGTTTGTGCAGAATTTAGGTAAAAAGAGTAACAAAAGGGGAAGGAAATAACAAATAAAGCTGGCATTTGAAGCTGGGCGTGCCACTTGAAGCTCTGGACATGGCATGCCAAGCTTTTGAACCAACTCTCAACAATGGGCGTGCCACTTAGAGCTCTGGGCGTGGCACGCCAAGTTTGTGAAGCCAAGTCTCAAAGAGAGCATGCCACTTGGTACTATGGGCATGGCACGCCAGGCTTAAGTTCTAGAGGAGTAATTTTGAGCTCCCACTATGGGCGTGGCACGCCAAGAAGTGGGCGTGGCACGCCGGGGCATATGCCAGCCTGACCTCCTCTCATTCAAATGAAGCTATCCTGAGCTACACAACTCTAAATGAGGTGATTCTAGTACTATTAAAAGGTAGACATCCAGATCTTTCCAATCATATATAACACTTTATAATGGACATTAGAATTGAGGAAGATATTGACCCCCAAAAACACAAGAAGAAAACACATCACTACAGAGTTACCAGCTTGACCTCTTCATCTTCAAAGGAACATAACTTGAGTTGTAGAGGTTCTAATGATCTAATTTAGGTGGAGTTGGAAAGCTGACATCATGAGCTTTCCAACGATATATAACGCCAGCTCTATCTTTATAATGGGTGTGGCACGCCAGGTTCTGGGCATGGCACGCCAGGTTCTGGGCATGGCACGCCAGTTCTAATTGCCAGAGAGGAGATTTTGGTGCATCATTGAAGGCATGGCATGCCAGTTTCACAACAAGGGGGCGTGGCACGCCAAAGAGTGGGCGTGGCACACCGGGGTACTTGACATACTGACCTCTCCACCTTCAATTGGACATAACTTGAGCTACAGAGATCCAAATGAGTTGATTGTAATAGCGTTGGAAAGCTAAAATCTAGGGCTTTCCAACAATATATAATACTTTATAGTGAACATTTAGTTTAAGGCCCAAAAAACTCCATACTTTCAACACTATAAAGTGGGTCACAATCCAAAGAGCAAAATCAAGTGGGAGTGGCACTTGGAACCACACGCCAACTTCTTCCTGCAGCCCCTAACCTTCAACCAAGCCCACTCAACTCTCATTCAAGCCTACAATTGTCAACCAATCAAGGCCACAAGAAGCATCTAGAATAGTTTATTTTCATTTCATTGTAATTTGCTTTCAATTTCATTTAAGTTTTTAATTTAGGAGAGCCTATATAAAGGCCTTAGTTTCATAGAATTAGGGGATCTTTTGGAATGAAATAATTCTGCTAGGAGGGGTCTTCGGACTCCCTCTTCTCACCCATACTTCTCTCCTCTTCTACTTTCTTACTTGTAAATATTTTAGTTATGAATCACTAACTCTTTCCATTGGGAAAGAGAGCTCTATTGTTTTTCAATGGATTAATTTGTTTTTATTCTTCTTCTTATCTTCATCTCTCTTTGATTTACTAGAAGGAACTTCGTTCTTCATGCTAGTTTTCAATCATCTTGGGAAAGAGGTTGAATGCAAAATGGGTTTCATGAGAACCTTGGAAAAGGAAACATGAAACCATGCTTGAAATCCCTTCTCACACTTGATTATAATTTGGATTTTGGTTATTGGATATGGTGACATATAATCCACCCACTACTTAGATCTATGAGGATGTGTGGTATAATCAGGGAACAAGCTTTATCTCTTCTCATGAGCAATTAGACCAAGGAATTGGCTATTGATCAAGATTTGAGAGATTGAGTCACCAAGGTATTGGGGCTCAATCAATCATGATTGCCAAGAGGTCAATGAGTTGCCTGATTGAAGATGAGATGAAATCAATTAATCTCGAGAATGCAATATCTCTTGATCCCAATTTTTATTTTATCTTTCTTTCTTTTATTTACTTTATGGTTATTTACATTTTCTACACTTTACATTTCCAGCACTTTACTTTCTTGTACTTTACTTTCCTTGCCATTTACTTTCTTGCACTTTGTTGCTTTCTTTTACTTTTATGTCATTTACTTTTCTTGTTGCTTATCACTCAAAATTAAATAGTCTAACTAGAATAATCAATCAACTATTGTTTGCTTAGTCCATTAATCTCTGTGGAATCGACCCCACTCCATTGTGGGTTATTACCTGACGACAATTTGGTATGCTTGCCAAAGAACGGATTTATTATATGTGGGTAGTGAATTCCGGTCATCAGTACGCACAAGGCACAAAAAATAGGGGGATGCACGCGTACAAGGCAAGTGTGCGTACGCACAGGTAGGTGCGTGTGCACAAGATGCAAAATTTAGTTGTTATGTGTGTACGCACAAGCACGCACATGCGCTATTTTTCCCAAAAAATTTTCTTCAAAATTCTAAGATACTAAGCCTTAGTTGAACCAAAATTCAACCCCAAACACACAAATATTCAGAATTTCATGACCCACATGCAAATCACCCTAACAAATCTCAAAAATAAAACTAATTCTAAGCTAACTAAAAATAAGAAAAATTCAATAAAGTCAAATTATTAACAAAAAGAGAAGGTAAGAACAATGTTGCCATGGTGGGGTGTCTCCCACCTAGCACTTCTATTTAGAGTCCTTAAGTTGGACTTTATTGAGAAGCTCTTTGAAATCCCACCCAAGCTTGTATTCTCTAAGGCTTTTGAGATTCCAAAACTTGTGCACCCAAATCTTGTTGTGAATTGCATTCATTCCATCTAGGTAACAAGCATTTGAAATTTCCAATTCCTATAACACAATAACAACAAAACTCATAATGCATTGGGTGAGAATTCATAGGATGGAAGGAAAATAAAAACCAAAGGTAATAAGAACAAATAAAATGAACTCCTAAAACTAGTAAAAACAAGTAATCAATCAAAAACAAACTATTCACATAATCACATATTAAGAATAGCAAAAATAAGCAAGCAACATATGCACAATGAACCAAAAATAAGCAATTCAGAATATTCACATATGCACAATAGCCAACAATAGGCACACATTGCAATCTCCCCGGCAATGGCACCAAAAACTTCATGATGGCCTAAAGCGGGTTAGGAAATTTTCTCAAAATAAGATTGGCATTGCAAGTATAGTTTCCAACCCAACAATTGGCTAACAATCAAATTTAAATCCAAAAGATGTCACAATCAATACAAAATTAACCAAGAGTATTTAGACTCTCGGGTCGTCTTCACTAGGAGTTGTAATGAGATGATCAATCGTTGGCTATGGGGGAAATGGGGATTGGTGACAAGAGAAGAAAATGATGTAAATAGCAAGAAAGCAAATAGACATGCAAGGAATTAGATGAAAGCAATTAAATGCAAGGCAATTAATCAAAAGGAAAGGGGAATTCAAATGCAATAAAGATCTCTTGGCATGGAATGGGAGCTAAAGTTACCTATCCTAGCCATTGACCATAAACACATGATGATTATGAAGAGTTAATCCTACCTAGTTAACCCTACATCGAGGATAAGTCAAATAGGCATAGTTGATTTCAATCCATAAGTCCTAGTTAACTCTATTAATGGGAGACTTAAAGTCAATGGAAACCAAATCAACTAACTACTCTAATGTATCAATCAAGAATGGACATCAATAATTCAAGGGTGGCCAAAGTCATCAATTCCAAGTCAAGAGTGAAAAAAAACTAAGTAAAAACTAAGCCAAGCATTTTACCAAACACTTGGTGTGCATGAGAATAAAATAATATTAAATTACATAAAAAATAAAATCTAACTACCAAAAGCAAGAAAGTAATAACAACAACTAAAAGAAGCATTAAATGAACATGAAACATAAATTGCATTAATTAAAATTAAAATTAACAAGAGTATCCGTAAATATAAAAATAACAAAAATGAGAAATTAAGAAGAAGAACTAAGAGAAGTAAGACAAGAAAGCAAGGAAACATAAATGAAACTATATTAAAACAAGAATTAAAAGCTTAAATTAAAGGAAAATTAACTAAACCTAACCTAATTCTAGAGAGAGGGGGGAACTTCTCTCTCTAGAAACTAAGAAAAAAAAACATAAAAAAGCTAAACCTAATTGTCCCCTTGCTTCCACTTGAGTTGGGGTTGAAATAGCTTCAGAATAGAGTTGGACTGGGTTTTGGAAGCCCATAATTTGCCCCAGCGATTTGCAATTAATGAGCTCACGTGATACGGGTCACGCGTGCGCGTCAGTCACGCGTATGCGTCACCAGATAAAATTCCTCCCACGCGTACACGTCGCTGAGCTTGCTCTTGTGTGCGCGCACGCGTTGCCTGTGCACACACATGGATGCTGGAACTTCCAAACTCTATTTTTTCATGGTTTCTTCCCATTTGCATGCTCTTTCTCTCACTTCTTCAACCCATACATGCCTTGAAAACCTGGAATAACTTACCAAACACGTCAAGGCATCAAATGGGATTAAAGTGAATAAAATTTAGCAATTAAAAGGCCTAAAAAGTATGTTTTCACTTTCAAGCACAATTTAGGAAGAAAACATGAAACTATGCTATTTCATTGAATAAGTGTAGGAAAAGTCGATAAAATCCACCCAATTAGAGCAAATTAATACCATGGAATATGGATTTATCACAAAACTTAGAAGAACCCTAGGCTCATCACAGCCCCAACTCTTGATTTCTATGGGAGAAGTATTAGTTTACCTCCCATTAAAGCAAATGATTTTGAGCTCAACCCACAACTAATCATTCTAGTGCAAGAAACTTGCCAGTTTCATGGACTCCCAAATGAAGGCCCTAATTTATTCATCTCTAACTTCCTGTAGATCTGTGATGTAGCAAAAACCAATGCAGTAGATCCTAAGGTTTATAAGCTAATGCTCTTCCCATTTGCTGTGAGGGACAGAGCAAAGGAATGGCTTGATATTCAACCTAAAGAGAGTTTGAACACATGGAATAAAGTAGCCAACAAGTTCCTGAACAAGTTCTTTCCCCTTCAGAGACTGACCAAGCTGAGAATAGATGTTTAAACCTTTAAGCAAGGAGAAAGCGAGTCCCTCTATGATGCATGGGAGAGGTACAAGATGATGCTTAGAAAGTGTCCTCCTAATATGTTCTCAGACTGGATCAAGATACATATTTTCTATGAAGGACTCTCTGATATGGACAAGATATCTCTGGATAATTCTGCAGGTGGTTCCTTGCATATGAAGAAGACACCTGAGGAGGCCAATGAGCTCATTGAGGTGGTTGTTAATAACCAGTACTTATACTCATATGAGAGGACTTTAGTAAGGAAAGGAGTTATGAAAGTGGAGACTGTAAATACACTTCTTGCTTAGAACAAGCTCATATTTCAACAAATAAATCTTATCACTCAACAATTGAGTAGCATGTAGAGCTCAATTGCTAAAATTCAGAGCGCCTCTCCAGATATTTCTTATGATATGCGTGGTAGCTTCCCTCAAGGTGAAGCTTGCAAACATAATGATTATGCACCTGAGGAGGTTAATTACATGGTAAGTTCCTTTAAACGTCCTGATGATGCCCTATATTCTTAGAACTTTAACCAAGGAAGGAGGAATCAACCAACCTTTGGGTGGACGGAACAGCCCTAAGGTTAGCAACCAAATTATACTAGCAGCTCTCAGGGAGGTCTTAATAAAAATCAAATAAACAATATTCCTTCTCACCCTCCAGAATCTCAGAGTACCCCAAACCTGGCATCCATTATTGCAGAACTTACAAAGTTCCTACAAAGCTTTATACACAAAACCCGAGCCTCCTTCATGAACCTAGAGATGCAAATGAGCTAGAAAGACCAGCGAATAATTGAGTAAATAAAAGAGCAATGCCAGGCAATTCAATTGAGGAGCGGCAAGATAGTAGCCACTCAACATAAGAAGAACGAGGAATCGGGTGAAAAAGAGACACCGAAGCAGGACATTGCAGAGGCAGGAAGTACCAAGGTTGGCGTTGAACGCCTATTAAGGGAGCTAGAGAAGGCGTTAAATGCCCAAGAGGACTCAAGGAACGGCCCCTCAAAGCACCCTGACAACCCCTTTTTGGTCATTCTTGACATGCATCCTGCACTACCCAAGGTCCTAAAGTACATGACCAAATTACCATACCCTCAGAAAGCAGAAAAGGATAAGCAATTCTCTAAGTTTCTTGATGTCTTTCGGAAGCTTGAGATCAACATCCCCTTTGCAAAGGCCCTTGAACAAATTTCCCTATATGCCAAGTTCATGAAGGAGTTGTTGAGTAACAAGAGGGATTGGAGAGAAGCAGAGACAGTGGTACTCACAAAAGAATATAGTGCAATCATCTAGAAGAGCCTTCCTGAAAAACTGCCAGACCTTGGGAGCTTTTTGATTCCTTGTACTAATGGAGACACCACTATTCAGAAGGATTTGTGTGATCTTGGGGCTAGCATCAACCTTATGCCATTATTATTGATGAAGAAGCTCTAAATTGATGAAGTACAGCCTACCCATATTTGTCTCCAACTTGCTGACCATTCTATCAAGTACCCTGTTGAAGTGGTGAAGAATCTACTTGTGAAGTAGGGTCTTTTATCTTCCCTGCTGGCTTTGTGATATTGTATATGGAAGAGAACAAGAATGCATCCATCATTCTTGAAAGACCTTTCTTAGTCACAGGAAGAGCCCTTATAGATGTTCAAAAGGGTGAAGTAACTCTGATGGTCACTGAAGAGGAGATCATGATAAATGCTTTAGAGGCTTTGCAACATCCTGATGATTTTGAAGGATGCATGAGGATCGATATTATTGAACCTCTTGTTGAAGAAGTGTTCTAAAGATGAAAAGCTTGAAAATGCTCTGGACTCTTCCCCTGAAGACACTTTGCTTGAAAGTGATGAGTCAACACCTCAGAGGGAGAAGCTTTGCATGCCTAGCACTAAGGAAGGACCTCCTAAGATCGAGTTGAAACCATTGCCTCCATCCTTGAAGTATGCATTCCTAGGTGTCAAACACTCTTATCCAATGATCATAAGTTCCTCCTTGCGGCAGGATGAAGAAAAGGCACTAATTCATGTGCTCAAGAGTCACAAAACAGTTCTTGGATGGACCATTAGTGACATAAAAGGGATTAGCCCAACCAAGTATATGCACAAGATCTTGCTTGAGGATGATGCTAAACCAGTTATGCAACTACAAAGCTGATTGAATCCAACCATGAAATAAGTGGTTGAAAAGGAAGTTATGAAGCTCTGCGAAGCCAAAATTATTTGCCCTATTTCTGGTAGCCTATGACTAAGTCCAGTACAAGTGGTTACCAAGAAAGGGGGAATGACAGTGATTCATAATGAAAGGAATAAGCTTATCCGCACAAGAACAGTTACAGGATGGACATGTGTATTGACTATCGGAGGCTCAATAACGCCATAAGGAAGGATCATTTCCCCCTTCCTTTAATTGATCTTATGCTTGAGAGGCTAGACAACCATGCTTAATATTGCTTTTAAGATGGATACTCTCGCTATAATCGGATAGCAGTAGACCTTAAGACCAGGAGAAGACAATGTTCACCTGTCCCTTTGGAGTATTTGCTTACCGAAGGATGCCGTTTGGACTCTGTAATGCCCCAGTGACCTTTTAGAGGTGTATGCTTTCTATTTTCTCAAATATGGTTGAAAAGTTCATTGAGGCATTTATGGATGACTTCTCTATTTTTGGTGATTCTTTTAATTCTTGCCTTAAGCACTTAGCCTTGGTATTGAAATGGTGTCAAGAAACAAACCTTGTTTTAAATTAGGAAAAATGTCACTTTATGGTAACTGAGGGAATTGTTCTTGGTCACCGAATTTCAAACAAGGGAAGAAAGGTTGATAAAGCCAAGGTAGAAATAATTGAAAAATTACCACCACCCACCAATATTAAGGCAATAAGAAGTTTCTTAGGACATGCAGGATTTTATAGAAATTTTATAAAGGATTTTTCTAAAATTGCTAAACCTCTGAGCAACCTTTTAGTTGCTGACACTCCTTTTGTTTTTGACAATGAACACTTGCATGCCTTTGAAACTCTAAAAGCAAAGCTTGTCTCTACACCCATTATTTCCCCTCCCGACTGGGAATTGCCATTTGAGCTAATGTGTGATGCCAGTGGTTATGCTATAGGGGCTGTCTTAGGACAGAAGCAAGGCAAGCTCATGCACATCATTTACTATGCAAGTCGTGTTTTGAATGACACGCAAAAAAAATTACACCACTACAGAGAAAGAATTATTGGCTGTTATCTATGCAATTGATAAGTTTAGAACCTACTTAATTGGTTCCAAGGTTATTGTTTATACTGAGCATGGTGCTCTTAAGTACCTTTTAACCAAGCAGGATTCTCAACCAAGATTGATCAGGTGGATACTACTTCTTCAAGAATTTGACATTGAGATTAGAGACAAGAAAGGGTCAGAGAATCAAGTGGCTGACCATCTGTCCAGGATTGAGCCTAAAGAAGGTATGCCACCCTCAATTGCTGTGATTGAGACCTTCCCGGATGAGAAGCTCTTTATGATTTAGAGGGCTCCATGGTTTACTGACATTGCAAATTATAAGGCCATGAGGTTCATCCCCAAGGAGTACACTAAGCCACAAGTCAGAAAGCTCATACATGATGCTAAGTACTACTTGTGTTATCCCTACCTTTTCAAGAGATTCTCAGATTGGATGATCAGGTGTTGTGTCTTAGAAGAGGAAGCACAGCAGATCCTACAGCATTGTCACAGGTCTGAGTACAGAGGCCACTTTGGAGGTGAAAGGATAGCAACCAAGGTCATTCAGGCGGGTTCTACTGGCCGAACCTCTTTAGAGACTCACGTGAATTTTTAAAAATCTGTGACAAGTGTTAGAGAGCTCGGAATCTCCCTCACAACCATGAAATGCCGCAATAAGGGATTATGAAGATTGAACTGCTTGACGTATAGAGGATTGACTTCATGGGGCCCTTTTCGCCCTCATACTCAAACACATGCATCTTGGTGGTAGTGGATTATGTGTCTAAATGGGTGGAAGCAATAGCGTAACCTGCTAATGACACCAGGCTCATGCTGAACTTTTACAGAGATACATTTTCGGCCAGTTTGGTGTCCCAAGGACATTGATTAGTGATGGGGGCAGCCACTTCTGCAATAAACAATTGGACTCACTTCTGTAAAGGTATAGAGTCCACCATAAAATGGCAACCCCCTATCACCCACAGACAAGTGGACAGGCTGAGGTTTCAAACAGGGAACTCAAGAGAATCTTAGAGAAGGCAGTAAGCACCTCAAGGAAGTACTGGACAAGGAGATTTGATAATGCTCTCTAGGCATACAAGATACCCTTCAAGACCCCTATTGGAATGTTTCCATACCATTTAGTCTATGGTAAGGCTTGTCATATGCCAGTGGAGTTGAAGCATAGAGCATATTGGACAACAAAGTTCCTGAACTTTGATGCCAAGGCTTTAGGAGAGAAAAGGCTACTCCGGTTGAATGAGCTTGATGAGTTCAGGAACTCTGCTTATGAGAATTTTAAGCTCTACAAGGGAAAAGCCAAGAAGTGGCATGATAAAAGATAGCTTTAAGAGTATTTGATCCTGGCCAAAAGGTTTTACTATTCAACTCTCGACACAAGCTCTTTCCTAGGAAGCTCAAGTCTAGGTGGTTAAGACCCTTTGTGGTCACTGGAGTGTCACCCTATGGTCATGTGGAACTTCAAGACAGGAATTCAGACAGCAAATTCATAGTCAATGGTGAGCAGGTAAAATATTATCTTGGAGATGAGATTGACCATCAGAGATCCACCCACCTGCTGACATAGCAGATATGAATGTCAAGCTAATCACAGTAAAGAAGTGCTTGTTTGAAGGCAACCCAATCTTAAGTATCCTTTGGTTTATTTCTATTTTGATTTAGTTTTACTTTAGTTTGACTTTCACTAATCTTCATAGTTTTTCTAGGTTTAATCTAATTTGTGATCATGTACCTAGCATAGAATAGGGACAAGCAGACTCGGCGGGAAGAACAGAGCACTCTGGAGCTAAAGAGGTTTGGGCACTAAATGCCCTGGCATTTAGTGCCAGAAGAGGAGCAGAGGTGGGCATTAAACGCTAGGAAGGGCGTTTAGCACCAGCAAGGGAGTTTTGGATGGGGCGTTTAATGTTCCTAATGGGTGTTCTAAGTAAAAAATCTACCCCTTTTTAGGCGTTTCATTTCCATTATGGGCGTTTAACGCCCCCAGTAAAAAAAAAAGCGAGACGGTGGTCTGGTGTTTAATGCCGGCAGTGGCGTTTCATGCCACAAGTAGACAGAGCAATCCCTACTTCGGTGTTTAATGCCACCAAGAGGGTTAATTCCATACCAAATCTCCTATATCCCACTCATATATTTTCATATCACATCTTTTTTATTTTTCCTCTTTCCCCCTCTCTCACTACTCTCCCTCATCCATCAAATTCTCTTTCTTCCAACCATTTTCATACCATATCTCACCATATCATACTCATACCATTTCATATGATATCTCTGACAATTAAAATTCACTCCAATTTGTCACCCTTCCCCATGAACGAATTTGGGATCCCCCACCCCTATAAATACCACTTCAATTCTCACCTCTCCTCACCCCTTCATTATACTCTCTATTCTTCCTTTCGTCTCTCCCTCTTCCTTCTATTTTCTCTTCTCTTTCTTTGAGGACGAGCAAAGATTTTAAGTTTGGTGTTAGGGTGCTCCTCTTTTCACTTTCCTCACACCCCCCTATTGCACTAAAAGTTAGAGAGTCTTCTTCAAGAAAGAGGAAGGAAAAGGCTCCCTCCACAATCCTACATGAGGTCCACCGGTTTTACACTAAGATTCATGAGGAGCATTATTATAAGATTGTTAGCAAAAAGCAAGTGATATCAGATGTGAACTTTGACTTGAAAGCTTATGAGTATCCTGAAATTCAGGAACATATCTGAAGTAGGGGTTGGGAAGTTCTGGCCAACCCTGTAACGGAAGTTAGAGCTCTGAAGGTTAGAGAGTTCTATGCAAACTTGTGGATGACTGACAAGCACAATCATGAGCATCCCGAATTTAAGATTTGGCGCACCATGGTCTGAGGAAAGACCTTATAGTTTAGAATGGAGAGAGTAAGGGAGATACTTCAGCTGTCTCCATCTAGAAATGACCCTCATTCCTACAATAGGAGAGTTAGAGCTAATTAGAGGTTGGATCTAGTCCTCAAGGATATATTCTTACTCGGAGCATAGTGGAAGAAGGATGCCAAGGGCCAGCCATACCAGCTGAGAAGGAATGATCTGAAGCCAGCTACTAGAGGATGACTTGAGTTTACTCAATGCTCCATTCTCCCCACTAGTAATCGGTCCGAGGTTATTATAGGCCGAGCCATGATGATTCACTGCATTATGCTTGACAATGAGGTGAAAGTTTATCAAGTGATCCCTCTAGAGACATACAGCATCGCAGTAAAGACTTTTACCCTCTCTATATTAGCCTTTCCTCATCTCATCTCCCGCTTATGTGAAGCTTCTAATGTCCAAATTGATAGAGATAAGCTTATTATAGTGGACAAACCAAACACTAAGAAGGGTATGGAGTACACTCGGGAACTTGGACAAGCACCTCAGGAGCTGGTTCCCCCTCCTCGAAAGCAGAGGCCCAAACTACCTCAGGGACAAGATCTTCCTCTGCGCGAGTATTCGGCTCAGCTGGTAGTATCCATCGGGCAGCTGATATCTACTATGAATTAGCTGAAACAGAAGCATAAGAGCCAGTCTACCATCTTCCATAAGCTAACAGAGGAGCAACAGAAGTAAAGACGTGAGTTGGAAGAGCTAAAGCACTGGAGTGGATCATCGGGAGGAAGCAGTGGCAACCATGACTGAGGTGGTTGAGTTTCATTCTCCTCTCCTTTATCTTACTTTTGTTTTTCAGTATTTTATTCTATTTTCTATTTTCTATTTTCAATATTTTGGTTTTTGAGGAACAAGAACTTAGAAAAGTATTATTGATCCTCTGAAATAAGAAAAAATTGATTAATGAAGCAAAATAAACAGCAAAAAGTACTAAAAAAATTAAAAGAAAAAGGGTCCAAGGCTTTGATAATCAATGGTTAGGAGGGTCAAAACTGATCTAAAGCTCAAAAGAATGGTTTCTCCTAACCATATGCTTGTGGTGTGAAAGTATCAGGTGACCCTTGAGACTAAACACCTAAAGTCGTGACCCATTGCTATTACAGATTATGCCCAAGGCTTTGAGCACCACTGTCTGGGAGAAATAGAAAGAAAAATTAGAACTCAAAGAGTTCCCCAATTAAGCACTTGTGGTGTTGTTGTATCAAGTTAAGCTTGAAAAGAAAACACTTAGAGTCACGGCTAGACTCAAAGTGTAAAGCACCAATAAAAGAAAAGAAAAGTTGTGTTCAAGAATTAATTAGATCCTAAAGAAGAGAATCTATAATATCTTTTGAGTTCTAGTTCTGAAGGATACTAATATTTCTGAGATTCAAAGGATAATGAGATGCCAAAGTTATTCAGAGTTAAAGTGTCATCAACCCCACTCAGTAACTAGACATGAGCTTAAATGACAACTCAAGTCTTAGACATTTTCTCTCTTCTTGGTCCTACAACATTTTTGGTTGCTTGAGGACAAACAATAGTTTAAGTTTGGTCTTGTGATATGTGAGCATCTTGTACCTTTTTTCCCTTTATTTTCTTGTTGTTTTTAATTAGATTTTTATTTAATTTCATAGTTTTTTAGTGTAAAAATCCTCTTTGGATTTTGGAAATTACCTCCCATGCTGTCTTACTAGTGTTTAAACGCCCAGAATGGCTGCATTCT
This sequence comes from Arachis hypogaea, assembly GCF_003086295.3. Lineage (NCBI taxonomy): Eukaryota > Viridiplantae > Streptophyta > Magnoliopsida > Fabales > Fabaceae > Arachis > Arachis hypogaea. The sequence goes on from NC_092036.1 coordinate 73,292,486, forward strand.
GGCGTTTAACGCTGCTGCCTCTACCTGTTGGGCGTTGAACACCCAGAATGCCACCCATTCTGGCGTTCAACGCCATACTGCCTTCCTTTTTTGGATGTTTGAATGCCTAACCAGGTACCCTGGCTAGTGTTCAAACACTAGGCTTGTCTTCCTCATTGGGCATTGAATGCCCGGCCAGGCTCTCTAGCTGGCATTCAACACCAAGCTTGCTGCCTCCATGGGCGTTTGAACGCCCAATATCCGCTCTTTTCTGGCGTTTAACACCAGAGAGGTCCCTTCTCCAGGGTATTCTGTTTTCTGTTCTGCATCCTTCTGTCTTTATTTAAGCACTGTTAACCTAATTAAAAACTAAAGATAAACTAATTAAAACAGAAATAATTAGAAAATAAAAAAATTAAAAATTAAAAAATAATATACGAATAATCATTGGGTTTCCTCCCAACAAGTGCTTCTTTAATGTCTTTAGCTGGACTTCACTGTAGTTAACTTAGTACCAGTGTTGAGCCTCTTGGTTCTATGTCTCTTTCAACGTAATCCTTAACCCATCTGTCCATTGACAATGAACCTATTTTGTTTACCTTGAAGTTCTATGTGCCTGTAATGTGATACACTAGTAATCACAAAAGATCCCATCCAACGAGATTTGAGTTTCCCAAGGATAGTTTGAGTCTTGAGTTGAAGAGTAGGACCTTCTGTCCTGGTTCAAAGACTCTGGAAGATATCTTCCTGTCATGCCACTTTTTTGCCTTTTCCATATAGATCTTTGCATTTTCAAATGTATCTAAGCGGAATTCGTCCAACTCATTTAGTTGGAGAAGTCGTTTCTCTCTTGTTGCTTTAGCATCAAGGTTAAGGAATCTAGTAGCCCAATAGGTCTTGTGTTATAGTTCCACTGACAGATGACAGGATTTCTCATATACCAGCTGATATGGTGAGGTTCAAATAGGGGTTTTGAATGCTGTTCTGTATGCCCACAGAGCATCATCGAGCTTTCTAACCCAATCCTTTCTAGAGGTGCTTACTATCCTCTCTAGGATTCGCTTTAGCTCACTATTTGAGACCTCAGCTTACCCATTTGTTTAGGGATGATATGGTGTTGCTACTTTATGGCGAACTCTGTAATGGCTTAAGATAGAATCCAGCTGTCTGTTGCAGAAATGAGTACCTCCATCACTAATTAGTGTCCTAGGAACACCAAATCTGCTAAAGATGTTCTTTTGGAGGAACTTCATTACTATTCTGGTGTCATTAGTGGGTGATGCTATTGCTTCAATATATTTAGAAATATAGTCTACTGCCACAAGGATGTAGGAGTTTAAGTATGAAGGCGGGAAAGGTCCCATGAAATCTATACCCCATACATCAAACAACTCAATTTCTAGAATTCCCTGCTATGGCATGCCATGACCATGAAGAAGATTACCACCTCTCTGGCAACAGTCACGGTTATGGACAAACTCTCTAGAATCCTTGAAGAGTGTGGGCTAGTAGAAGCCACTTTGGAGAACTTTAGTGGCTGTCCGCTCACTTCCAAAATGTCCTCCATAGTCTGAACCATGGCAATGCCATAAAATTCTCTGTGCCTCTTCTTCAGACACACATCGTCTGATTATTCCATCCGAGCATCTCTTAAAGAGATATGGCTCATCCCACAGGTAATACTTTGCATCATGCATGAGTTTCTGGGCTTGATGCCTGTTGTACTCTTTGGGAATGAACCTTATCGCCTTGTAATTTGCAATGTATGCAAATCAGGGTGCTATCCGGATGGCAAAGAGTTTCTCATCTAGAAAGGTTTCAGATATGTCAGTGGAGGGAGGAGAGGTCCCTGACACTAGTTCAATCCGAGACAAGTGGTCAGCCACTTAATTTTCTGTACCTTTTTTATCTTTGATTTCTATATCAAACTCTTGCAAGAGAAATACCCATCTTATGAGCTTGGCCTTAGAATCCTGCTTAGTGAGTAGATACCTCAGAGCAGCATGGTCAGTGTAGTTAATAACTTTAGATCCTACTTGGTAGGATCTGAACTTGTCAATGGCATACACCACTATAAGTAATTCTTTTTCTGTAGTAATGTAATTCTTTTGTGCATCGTTTAGTACACGACTAGCATAGTAAATGACGTGCAGAAGCTTGTCATGTCTCTGCCCTAGAACTGTGCCAATTGCATGATCACTGGCATCACACATCAGTTCGAATGGCAAGTTCCAGTTGGGTACAGAGATGATATATAGGAGCAAGTGACAAGCTTGGTGTTCAGGGTTTCAAAGGCATACAAACATTCTTGGTCAAAGTTTTATGGAACATCAGTGGCCAAGAGATTACACAGGGGTTTTGCAATTTTAGAAAAATCTTTTATGAACCTCCTATAAAATTCTACATGTCTTAGGAAACTTCTGATTGCCTTGACATTAGTTGGTGGTGGCAATCGTTCAATCACTTCCACCTTAGCTTGATCTACTTCTATTCCCTTGTTTAAAATCCAATGCCCAAGAACAATGTCTTCGGTCACCATGAAGTGACATTTTTTCCAGTTTAAAATTAGGTTTGTTTCTTGACATCTTTTCAGAACCAGGGCCAAATGATCAGGGCAGGAGTCAAATGAGTCTCCAAAGATAGAGAAGTCATCCATGAACACTTCAAGGAACTTCTCTACCAGATTAGAGAATATGGATAACATATGATGACAAGTCATCATATACCTATTTTTTTTAGCTAATTTCACTTGTTTCATTAGTTTTTATGTACTTTCTTGCATCATAAGTAAGTGATTTGGAGTGAAATTGCATGATTTCCTTAAATCAATCAACCACCCTTTAATTGACAAAAAATCATGAAATTTGAGCTAAAATTAATTGGTTTTTAAATAAATTTAAGCTTTGTGAATTTTGTGATGCTTTGATTGGTTGTTTTGATTGCTTGTAGGAGAAGAAATGGTTGAAAAAGGAATTTTGGGCACGCTTTTTGAAGAAAAAGCATGCTTTAGACCTTGGGCCACGCTTTGGAAAGCGTAACCTAAGGAACCAAAAGCGTGGCGCATTGCGACCCAAGAAACCAAAAGCATGGGCAAGGGAGCAAGGAGTAGCGCAGCATCACCGAAGGAAACAAAGGCACTAGCGCTAAGTTAACTTAGTTAACTGAGCGCCCAAGAGAAAGGAGAAAAGCATTGGCGCTCAGTTAACTTATCTTACCTTTTTCGTGCCTTTGGTGAAAGAAATCAAGGTGCAAGCAAGCAAAAGTGGGGGAGCCAAGTCTCGAACCGTGTACATTAGGGGACCAAGGGAGCGCTACTTGCTATTCTTCACCAAGGGAAATTAGCCAAAACGAAAGCAACCAGGATTCGAACAAGGGAGCCCTCTCTTGCAAGGAAGGAGTGCTACCACTTGGCCAAGGAAATAAGCACCGAAGTGCACTCCTCAAGGCTCGAACCAAGTGCCTCAAGCCCACCAAACAAGGCGCTACACAAAGAGAAGGGGCGCTCAGTTAAAATATTTTAACTGAGCGCTACCCTGATTGCATGCATCAAGCATTATGCGCACCACCAAGACAAGCCAAGGACACAACGAGGGGCGCTCAGTTAAAACATTTTAACTGAGCGCTACCCTGGATGTATTGCACGCAACAATTCAAGCCTGGGAGGTGCATCATAGGTCCAATTTCCATCTAATTGCCAATTTGGATCCCATTCTCCATCAAATGAAAAGCCCACTCCAAATTCTAAAAATCAAAAATAGAAAGTGTATAAATAGGACTTAGTTTGATTTAGATAGGACTTTTGGCTTACAATTATTTTCACTTTTGAATTTTTATTAGTTTTGAGCTTTGAATTGAGAATTGGGATTGAGATCTGAGTTCTCTCTTCCTTGTTCTCACTTTTGATTTCCTTGCTTTCTGTTTATGAGTTATGGATAGAGATTGAAGGAATTCTGTTTCAATCCTTGATCTATAATTCATATTTGTTCTCTTCTGCATAATTCTAAGGAATTGTGTATTGGATTTAGATTTCTGATTACATTTTCAAGTCTTCTGCCACTTTTGCTATCTTCCTTTGGATCTTGAATTGAGTTTTTGAAGAGTTCCATTGATTCAAATTCTGAGAATCATCTCTCACTCTTCCTCTCAATTGATCTAAGGATTGGATCTAAATCTTCTTTACTGTTTTTAAATTTTCTTTCCATCTGTAAATTGTTCTTTGTTGGATCAAGGAAGGTAGTGAGATCTATACTTAGTTTTCTAGTCTCTTGACCCCTGAGATCTGCATTTTCATTTTAGTTCATCTGCTGAATGCTTCTTCAAGCTAATTCACTTCTCTGTTTAAGATCTACTCAATTCAAGTCATCCTTTATTCTTCTGCTTGTTGCAATTTACTTTTCTTTGTTTAAATTCTGCAATCCTAGCTCCCTGAGCCCTCTATTATTCATGTAATTTACATTTCTTGCACTCTAAGTTTCTGTCCTTTACTTTACTTGTCCTTCAAGATTCAACTATTTTACTTTTTGTCTCTCTAATTCACTGTAATTTCCCCTCTTCCTTTACAATTCATGCAATTTAGCTTTTGTTTACTACAAATTACTCAAATCAACTCTTGTTTGCTTGACTAAATCAACCACTAAACTAAAATTGCTCAATTCTTCAATCCCTATGGGATCGACCTCATTCATGTGAGTTATTATTACTTGATGCAACCCGGTATACTTGCCAGTTAGATTTGTGTGTTTGGAAATTCATTTTTCCACAAAAACACCATCAAGTTTTTGCCACCGTTGTCGGGGATTAAAATAGATTGACAATGATTAAGTAAGGTGGTGGTCTAGATTAAGCACTTTTTCTTTGTTTTTCTTTATTTTTACCAAAGCACATTAACTGTTTGATATATTGTGTCACCTAACCCTCTAACCACATTCTAGCAATAGAATTTCCAAATTTCATTTGGTTTGTTTGTGATTTTTACAAGTCATGGAGGCTGAGGTGCGTGAAGCAACAATAACCAACCTGCAAGAAGGGTGTTAGGCTCTTACACTATCCCCAATCCCAGACATTATGGGAGCAGCATCCTCACCCGAAATGTTCAGGCAAATGACTTTGAGTTGAAGCCTCATCTAATCACCTTGGTGCAAAACAATTGTACTTATGGAAGTGGCCCTCTTGAAGACCCCAACCAACATTTGTCTATTTTCTTAAGGATTTGTGAAATAGTTAAGACAAATGGGGTTCATCCTGACATTTACAAATTACTTCTGTTTCTATTTTCCTTGAGGGGCAATGCTACTCAATGGCTGGAAACCTTTCCCAAAGAGAGCATCAACAATTGGGATGAATTGGTGAGCAAATTCCTAGCCAAGTTCTACCCACCTCAGAGGGTAATCAAGCTGAGAACAGAGGTGCAAACATTCATTCAAATGGATGGAGAGTTGTTGTATGATGCCTGGGAGAGATACAAGGCCTTAATCAAGAAGTGTCCCCCAGAAATGTTTAGTGAGTGGGATAGACTCCAAAACTTCCATGAAGGGTTGACCTAGAAAGCTCAAGAAGCATTAGATCATTCAGCAGGAGGCTCATTGCAGCTAATGAAGACAGCAGAGGAAGCCCAAAACCTCATAGAGATGGTGGCAAACAATTAATACTTCTTTACTCATCAAAGACAATGCCAACCAGCCCAGAGAAGGGGTGTATTGGAGCTGGAGGGTGTGGATACCATTTTCAAAGTGATGCATCAACAAATACAGCAACAATTTGAGCAGATGGCTAAGAAAATTGATGGACTGCAAATCGCTGCAGTAAATACACAAAGCCAATCTCAAACCTCACATGGGTGGAAGCAATCTAAAGAAAGTTTTGGGACATTCAATTATGAGCAACAAAGCGCTAGCAGGTGCAATGCATGACTAACACTTCAAGTTCATCTCAACACAATTTTTCATGGTGATGCACACAAGACACCCTGGAAGACTCATTCTAATTCAAGGTGGGGTGAGCATCAGAATCAAGGACAAAGGGACTTCAACTCTGGTAGCCTCAGCAACACAAACAACCACAACCATTCATCCAATAATACTAACCAATTCAAAAGTTCACAAAATACATATCACCAACCCCATAACAACTCACAAAACCACCAGAATAACTTGTCCACATCCACATTCTACCCACAAAATACCCTCGCAAATGGTTCAAACAATTTCCAGCAACAACCATCTCACTTTACACAACCACAACCAAATCCAGACTCTCAAAGAATCTCTAGTCTAGAGATGATGATGGAGAAGCTCATAAAAAATCAAGAAGTAGCAAGAAAAGATCAAGAGATGACAAGTAAAAACCATGAAGCCTCAATCAGAAACCTTGAGAGACACATGGGGCAATTGGCTAAGCAAATTTCAGAAATGGGTGAGAAGAGAGCAAATACCTTCCCCAATGTCACTGAAGAACACCCAAGGGACAAAGGAAAAGCTACAAAGTGGGAGGAGTACAAGGCAATCACAGTGGGAAGTGAGAAGACTATGAAGAAGGAAGCCATCAATCAGGAAAAACACAACAGAGAAGTTCCACAAGAAGAAATAGAGGAGAAAAGTGAAAAGGATCAGACAACCAAGAAGGCACAAATCTCAAAGGGAGACAAGAACATCCTTGAATCACAACTACAAGAGAAGAAGGATGGGATGAGGCCATATGTCCCCAACCTTCCATACCCTCAGAGCTTGGCGTTGGTAGAGGCATTGGGAGCAATGCTATAGATCTCCTGTGGAATCACGTGCTCCACCTCCACCTCATTTTCGAGCATAATACAGTGGATCATCACTGCTCGGGCTATGGTAACCTCAGAAAGGTTGCTCATCAGGATGATGGAGCACTGAAGAAACTCCAACCACTCTTGAGCAATCGGCATCAAGTCATGCTGCCCCAACTGGCAAGGCTAGCCCTCAGAGTTGAGCTTCCACTGGGCTCTCGGAAGGCATATATTTGCAAGTATGTAGTTTAGCCTCTGATCGTTATTAACCCTCTCAGTATAGGAATGAGGGTCATCTCTAGTCTGTGGCAATCGGAGCACCTCTCTTACCCTCTGCGGACCAAACTCCAGAATCTGCCCCCTAACCATAGTGCGCTAGTTCTTGGAGCTGGGATTTACACCCTTTACATGCTTGTATGTGACCCAAGCATTGGCATAGAACTCTTGGACCATCAGTTGGCCTACCTCAGTAACTGGATGACATAGTGTGTCCCAGCCCCTCCTCTAGATCTCAGCCTGAATCTCTAGATACTCATCCGGCTTGAGGTCAAACTGGACTTCTGGAATAAGTTTCTTCCTCCCAGTAATCTTATAAAAATGCTCCTCATGCACTTTGGAGCTAAACCAATTCGAATAAAAAGGACCGGTCACTGGGGCCTTCTCTTTCCTCTTCCTAGAGGAAGACTCTTCTGTCTTAGGTGCCATAGTAATGATCAAATACCATAAAAGCGTCATGGCAACACCAATCTTAAAATATTTGCTCGTTCTCGAGCAAAGAAAAAGAAAATAGAAGGAAGGGAAAAAGAAAAATGGAGAAATAATAATAGTGGAAGGTTAAAACAAAAAAGAGTATGAAGAGGTGGGGGCGTAAAAAAATTTTGAATGGGCAGGGAGGAGGAGTTATAGAGATGGGATTGGTGGTGTGAGGTAAAAGGGTTGGGTAAAAAGCGTATATATAGGAAAAGGGGAGGGGAAGAATTGAATTGAATTGAATGAGGGGGTTGGGGTTAGGGTAGGAGAGAATGGGAATTTGGGAAAATTAAATGGGGAGGGGGGTTGGAATAATGGTAAAGAGAGGGAATAATGGGAATGGGGTAAAACTGAATGGGGGTGATAGTGGTAGGTGGGACCCACATTTTCCAATTTTCAAATTTTAAAACCCCTTTCGAATCACGTTCTGAAGCGCTACTGGGACTAAATGCAAGGCTCGGCATTTAGTGCCGATAGCGTGTTGTTAAATTTTTTTTTTCAGGATGAAGTAGTTCATGCGTGCACACAGGTCCGTGCGTATGCATGCCTGAGCAAGAGAGTAGTTTGTGCATACACACCTGGTAGAGAGGATGGAGATCTTGGTCTTTCTTCTGCCGTTAAATGCCAAATGGCCGCCTTTAGTGCTGTGTGGGCAGAGATGACTTCACATTGTGTAGCCATCTTTGCACTAAATTCCCAGTCCAGCGTTTAGCGCCACCTTTATAGTGGGTTTCCTCGAATTACGTGCCTTGTAGCACTAACCGCCAAGTCGGGGCATTTAGCGCCATGCCTACAATAACTTGCCTCGAAGTTTGTGTCCTCCTGGCGCCAAATGCCAGATCTAGTGTTTAGCGCCAGGGCACCCAAATAGAATTCTCCCCAGAGTGTACTGTTTTTCCTTCTGATTTCACCTGTTCTTGTTTTCGACACTTTGCATGACTAAAAACACATAAAAAGCAGGAAGACTATAGAAAATTATAATAAAATAATCAAAACCAAAATAAAAATAATAGTAAAACTAAGGGTATGAATAGTTGGGTTGCCTCTCAATAAGCGCTTCTTTAACGTCACTAGCTTGACGGTTAACTTTGCAAAGTCAGCAGATGAGCAGACCTCTGACGATCAATCTCGCTCCATGATAGTGCTTCAGCCTTTGGCCATTGACAGTGAACCTCCTATCTGGGTTCTCTTCCTAAAGCTCCACATGACTAAACTGAGACACTTTGGTTACCAAAAACGGCCCTGACCATAGGGACTTCAGCTTCCCGGGAAAGAGCTTGAGCCTTGAATTGAACAATAAGACTTTCTGGCCTAGCTCAAAAGCCTTTATGACTATCTTCTTGTCATTCCACACCTTGGTCTTTTCTTTATAGAGCTTAAAATTCTCATAAGCTGAATTTCTGAATTAATCAAGCTCATTCAATTGAAAGAGCCTCTTTTCTCCTGCAGCTTTGGCATCAAAGTTTAGGAACTTTATTGCCCAATATGTTCTGTGCTCTAACTCAACTGGCAAGTGACAGGCTTTACCATAGACTAACTAATATGGGGACATGCCAATAGGTGTCTTGAATTTCATTCGGTCTGCTCAGAGAGCATCATCAAGCTTCCTGGCCCAATCCTTCCTTGAAGTACTAACACTCTTTTCTAGAATCCTCTTGAGTTATCTGTTAGAGATCTAAACATGTCCACTTGTCTAAGGGTGATAAGGGGTTGACACTTTATGATGGATGTCATACCTCTGAAGAAGAGAGTTCAACTGTTTGTTGTAGAAGTGGCTTCCTCCATCACTAATTAGTGTCCGTGGGGCACCAAACCAGTTGAAAATATATCTCTAAAGAAAGCTCAACACCACTTTGGCATCATTAGTGGGTAAAGCCACTGCTTCCATCCACTTGGACACATAATCAACTGCCACCAAAATACAAGTGTTTGAGTATGAGGGTGAAAAAGGCCCCATGAAGTAAATACCCCATACATCAAACAACTCTATCTCCAATATTCCTTGCTGTGACATCTCATGGTTGTAGGAAAGATTCCCATCTCTCTGGTACTTATAATAGTTCCTCACAAAATTCCAAGCATCTCTAAAGAGAGTCGGCCAATAAAAACCGCTCTGGAGGACCTTAGTAGTCGTCCTCTCACCACCGAAGTAGCCACTATACTCGAAACCATGACAATGCCAGAGAATGTGTTGTGTTTCCTTATCCAAGTATCTATTGAAAAGATAAGGTTCTTTCCACAAGAAGTACTTGGCATCATTTAAAACTTTTTAACTTGTTGTTTAGTGTACCTTTTGAGGATGAACCCCATGGCCTTATAGTTTGCAATATCCGCAAATCACATAGCCCTCTGAATCCAAAAAGTTACTCATCCATTAAGGTCTCAGTCACAGGAGTGGGTTGTTGTTCTCCCTCTTCAGGCTCAATCCTGGAAAGATGGTCAACCACTTGATTCTTTGACCCTTTTCTATCTCTAATCTCAATATCAAACTCCTAGAAAAGGAGCACCTACCTAATCAATCTTTGCTTAGCATCCTGTTTGGTTAGATGGTACTTAAGAGCAGCATGGTCAGTAAAAACAATAACCTTAGAACCAATCAAATAGGACATAAACTTATCAAAAGCATAAACTATAGCTAATAATTCATTTTCTATAGTTGTGTAATTCTTTTGTGCGTCATTTAACACATGGCTAGCATAGTAAATGACGTGCACAAGCTTGTCTTGTCTCTGTCCCAAGACAAATCCTATAGCATGATCACTGGCATTACATATCAATTCAAACGGTAAATCCCAGTTAGGAGGAGCTATGATGGGAGTAGAGACAAGCCTAGCTTTCAGAGTCTCAAAAGCATGCAAACAATCATCATCAAAACAAAAAGGAATGTCCGCAAATAAAAGGTTGCTCAAAGGCTTAGCAATTTTAGAAAAATCCTTTATAAATCTCCTATAAAATCCTGCATGTCCCAAGAAACTCCGAGTTGCCTTTGCACTAGTGGGTGGTGGTAATTTTTCAATTACTTCCACCTTAGCTTTATCAACCTCTATTCCTTTACTTAAAATCCGGTGCCCAAGAACAATATTTTCAGTTACCATAAAATTTCCCAATTCAAAACAAGGTTTGTTTCTTGGTACCATTTCAAGGCCAGGAAAGGTGTCTCAAGCAAGAATAAAAAGAATTACCAAATACAGAAAAATCATTCATAAATACCTTAATAAACTTTTCAATCATGTCAGAAAATATGAAAAGCATGCACCTCTGAAAAGTTGTTGGTGTATTACACAATCCAAACGGCATCCTCTGGTAAGAAAATACACCAAAGGGGCATGTGAATGCCATCTTATCTTGATCTTGAGGGTCCACTACAATCTTATTATAGCCAGAATAACCATCTAAAAAACAATAAAATGCATGTATGGCTAACCTCTTAAGTATCTGGTCAATGAAAGGCAAGGGAAAGTGATCCTTTCTTATTGCACTATTGAGCCTCCTGTAGTCAATATACATACACCACCCCGTGACGGTTCTTGTAGAAATAAGCTCATTCTTCTCATTCTTGACCACTATCACCCCTCCTTTCTTGGGAACTACTTGCACAGGACTTACCCATGGACTGTCAGAAATAGTGTAAATTATCCCAGCTTCCAAAGCTTCATAACCACTTTTTAGACCACTTCCTTCATAGTTGGATTGAGCCGCCTTTGTGGTTGCACTACCGGTTTAGCATCTTCCTCAGGTAGAATCTTGTGCATATACTTAGCTGGACTAATCCCTTTCAAGTCACTAATGGTCCATCTAAGAGTTGTTTTATAACTCTTAAGTACTTGTAACAATGCTTCCTCTTCCTCATGCCTCAAAGAAAAGCTAATAATCACTGGATAAGAATCATACTTGCTTAGAAATGCATACTTCAAAGGGGGAGGCAAGGGTTTCAACTAAAGCTTTGGAGGCCCTTCCTCTTTACTAGTGGCATGTGGCTCCCTCTCTTGAGGTGGTTAATCATCAATTTCAAGCAAACCATCCTCTGAAGAGGATTCCAAAATTCCATCAAGATCTTCAACTTAAAAAACCCCTTGAATTAGTGGCTCAGTAAGATCAACTCTCAAACATCCCTCAAAATCACTAGGATGTTACAGAGCCTCAAGCACATAAAGGGAAACCTCTTCTTCATTTACCTTTAAAATCAATTCACTCTTTTACATAAGGGTTCTTCCTATAGCTAAAAGGGGTCTCCATAAAATAATCGAGGCATTATTGTCCTCTTCCATATCTAGTATCACAAAATCAGTAGGAAAAATAAATGGTCCTACTTTCACAAGTAAATTCTCAACAACTCCCAAAGGAAACTTAATTGAACGGTCAGCAAGTTGAGGAGAAATACGAATAGATTTTACCTCATCAATTTGGAGCTTTCTCATCAAGAAACGTGGCATGAGGTTGATGCTAGCTCCAAGATCCCATAATGCCCTCCGAATAGTGATATCACCAATGGTAGAAGGAATCAAAAAGCTTCCCGGATCTTGCATCTTCTCAGGGGGATCCTTCTGAATAATAGCACTACATTCCCTTTTAGTACAACTGTTTCACTCTCTTTCTAGTTCCTCTTGTTAATCAACAACCCTTTCATAAACTTAGCATAAAGGGGCATTTGCTCAAGAGCCTCTACAAAAGGAATTTTGATCTGAAGCTTCTTGAAAACCTCTAAAACTCTAGAAAACTGCTTGTCTTTGGAGGCCTTCTAAAGTCTTTGAGGATATGACTGATGAGCGGATAATTTATACACTTTTTGGCATTGTTTTTAGGTAGTTTTTAGTAGGATCTAGCTACGTTTAGGGATGTTTTAATTAGTTTTTATGAAAAATTCACATTTCTGGACTTTACTATGAGTTTGTGAGTTTTTCTATGATTTCAGATATTTTCTGGCTGAAATTGAGGGACCTGAGTAAAAATCTGATAGGAGGCTGAAAAAGGACTATAGATACTGTTTGATTCTGACCTTCCTGCACTGGAAATGGATTTTCTGGAGCTATAGAACTCCAAATGGTGCGCTTCAAATTGCGTTAGAAAGTGGACATCCAGGGCTTTCCAGCAATATATAATAGTCTGTAGAACGCCAGTTTTATGCTGCATTCTGGAGTAAAACGCTAGAAACACGTCACAAACCAGAGTTAAACGCCAAAAACACGTTACAACTTGGCGTTTAATCCCCAGAGAAGCCTCTGCACGTGTAAAGCTCAAGCTCAGCCCAAGCACACACCAAAGTGGGTCCTGAAAGTAGATTTCTGCACTTAGACTTATTTCTGTAAACCCTAGTAACTAGTTTAGTATAAATAGAACTTTTTACTATTGTACTAGGGGTCTTTTTCCCTATTTTTCAATTTCATATGCCATTTGGGGAGGCTGGCCATTCGGCCATGCCTAGACCTTGTTCTTATGTATTTTCAACGGTGGAGTTTCTACACAACATAGATTAAGGTGTGGAGCTCTGTTGTTCCTCAAGTATTAATGCAAAGTACTATTGTTCTTCTATTCAATTCATGCTTATTCTTATTCTAAGATATTTATTCGCACTTCAACCTGATGAATGTGATGACCCGTGACACTCATCACTATTCTCACTTATAAACGCGTGCCTGACAAATACTCCCGTTCTACCTGCAAAAGCTAGAGTGTTTATCTCTTGGATTCCTAACCCACGACGCATGGTTGCTTTGCCTGACAACCAAGCCTCCCATTCCGTGAGATCAGAGTCTTCGTGGTATAAGCTAGAATTATTGGCGGCCATTCATAAGATCCGGAAAGTCTAAACCTTGTATATGGTATTTCGAGTAGGATCTGAGATGGGATGACTGTGACGAGCTTCAAACTCGCGAGTGTTGGGCGTAGTGACAAATGCAAAAGAATCACTGGATTCTATTCCAACATGATCGAGAACCAACAGATGATTAGCCGTGTGGTGACAGCACACCTGGACCATTTTCACTGAGAGAACGAACGGTAGCCATTGACAATGGTGATCCCCCAACATACAGCTTGCCATGGAAAGGAGTATAAATGATTGGAAGAAGGCAGTATGAAAGTAGAGATTCAGAAGGAACAGAGTATCTTCATGCGCTTATCTGAAATTCCCACCAATGAATTACATAAGTATCTCTATCTCTATTTTATGCTTTATTTATCTTTATAATCGAAAACCATTATAACCATTAGAATCCGTTTGACTGAGATTTACAAGATAACCATAGCTTGCTTCATACCAACAATCTCCGTGGGATCGACCCTTAGTCACGTAAGATTTATTACTTGGACGACCCAGTGCACTTGCTGGTTAGGTTTGCGACGTTGTGAAGAATGTGTGTGAACCATAGTATTGTGCACCAAGTTTTTTTTGGAGCCATTGCTAGGAATTGTTCGAGTTGTAAAAAGTGTGAATCACAATTTTTCCTATCAAGTTTTTGGCGCCATTGCCAGGGATTGTTTGAATTTGGACAACTGACGGTTCATCTTGTTGCTCAGATTAGGTAATTTTCTTCTTGTTTCAGCCTTTATTTTATTTTCAAAAAGTTTTCAAAAATCTTTCAAAATTTTTCTTCTTTTTCGTTTTTCCAAAATTAATTTTCGAAAAAATCCAAAAAAATTTTAATAAAATCATAAAATCAAAAAACTATTTTTGTGTTTCTTGTTTGAGTCTAGTGTCAATTTTTAAGTTTGGTGTCAATTGCATATTTTTAAAATTTATGCATTTTTTCAAAAAATTCATGCATTTTTTTTGAAAAATTCATGCATGGTGTTCTTCATGATCTTCAAGTTGTTCTTGATAAGTCTTCTTGTTTGATCTTCATATTTTCTTGTTTTGTGTCTTTTGTAGTTTTTCATATGCATTTTTGAATTCATAGTGTCTAAACATGAAAAATTTCTAAGTTTGGTGTCTTGCATGTTTTTCTTTTCTTGAAATTTTTTCCAAAATAAGTTCTTGATGTTCATTATGATCTTCATAATGTTCTTGGTGTTCATCTTGACATTCATAGTGTTCTTGCATGCATTATTGGTTTTGATCCAAAATTTTCATGTTTTGGTTCATATTTGTATTTTTCTCTCTCCTCATTAAAAATTCAAAAGTAAAAAAAAAAATATATTTCCCTTATTTTATTCATAAATTTCGAAACCTTTGGGTTGACTTAGTCAAAAAAATTTTAAAATAAGTTGTTTCTTGTTAGTCAAATCAAGATTTCAATTTTAAAAATCTAATCTTTTAAAAATCTTTTTCAAAATCTAATCTTTTCTTTTTCCTTTTGCTATTTTCGAAAATTTTTTTTATTGATTTTCAAAATCTTTTTCTTATCTTTATTTCATGATTTTCAAAAAAAAAAACTTTACTAACAATTAATGTGATTGATTCAAAAATTTGAAGTTTGTTACTTTCTTGTTAAGAAAGGTTCAATCTTTAAATGCTAGAATCATATATTTTAGTTTCTTGTTAGTCAATTAATCAATTTTAATTTTAAAAATCAAATCTTTTTAATTTCCTTTTCAAATCTTTTTCAAAACAAATCTCAATCATATCTTTTTTCAAAATCAATTTCAAAAATCTTTTCTAACTCCCTATCTTTTCAAAATTAATTTTCAAATCTTTTTCAACTAACTAATTGACTTTTTTTGTTTTACTATTTCTTATCTTTTTCAAAACCACCTAACTACTTTCCTCTCTCTAATTTTTGAAAATCATCTCCCTCTTTTTCAAAAATATTTTTTATTTAACTAATTGTTTTAAATTTTAATTTTATTCCTTTTTATAAATTCGAATTTTAACTTTAATTTAAAATAAAAACAAAAATATTTTTCTTTTATTTTAGTTAATTTTCGGAAACTCCTCTCTCTCATCTTCTTCTATTTATTTATTTATCTACTAACACTTCTCTTCTACTCAAAATTCGAACCCTCTTCTCCCCTCTATTTGTGTTTGAATTTTTCTCCTCCTTCTTCTATTCTTTTCTTCTTCTACTCACATAAAGGAATCTCTATACTGTGACATAGAGGATTCCTCTTCCTTTTTTGTTCTCTTTTTTTTCATATGAGCAGGAGCAAGGACAAGGACATTCTTATTGAAGCAGATCCTGAACCTGAAAGGACTCTGAAGAAGAAGCTAAGAGAAGGTAAAGCACAACAATCCAGAGAAAATCTTACAGAGAATTTCGAAAAAGAAAGAGACATGGCCGAACCCAATAACAATGGTGGAGGCGCAAGGAGGATGCTTGGTGATTATACTAAACCTACTTCCAATTTTTATGGAAGAAGCATCTCAATCCCTGCCATTGGAGTAAACAATTTTGAGCTAAAGCCTCAATTAGTTGCTCTAATACAACAGAACTGTAAGTTTCATGGACTTCCATCAGAAGATCCCTATCAGTTTTTAACTGAGTCCTTGTAGATCTGTGACATTGTTGGTGCACGAAATTGCAATCACACTTTTGAAATTCCGTACAACTAACCAGCAAGTGCACTGGGTCGTCCAAGTAATACCTTACGTGAGTAAGGGTCGATCCCACGGAGATTGTCGGCTTGAAGCAAGCTATGGTTATCTTGTCACTCTTAGTCAGGATATCAATAATTATCAGGGTTGATTGTAAAAAGCAAAAGAACATGAAATAAGTACTTGTTTTGCAGTAATGGGGAACAGGTTGAGGTTTTGGAGATGCTCTATCTTCTGAATCTCTGCTTTCCTACTGTCTTCTTCTTCAAGTACGCAAGGCTCCTTCCATGGCAAGCTGTATGTAGGGTTTCACCGTTGTCAATGGCTACCTCCCATCCTCTCAGTGTAAATGTTCAATGCGCTCTGTCACAGCACGGCTAATCATCTGTCGGTTCTCAATCGGGTTGGAATAGAATCCAGTGATTCTTTTGCGTCTGTCACTAACGCCCAGCCCTCAGGAGTTTGAAGCTTGTCACAGTCATTCAATCCTTGAATCCTACTCAGAATACCACAGACAAGGTTTAGACCTTCCGGATTCTCTTGAATGCCGCCATCAATTCTAGCTTATACCACGAAGATTCTGATTAAGGAATCCAAGAGATATCTACTCAATCTAAGGTAGAACGGAGGTGGTTGCCAGGCACACGGTCATAGTTGAGAATGATGATGAGTGTCACGGATCATCACATTCATCAGGTTTAGGAACAAGTGATATCTTAGAATGGAAGCAAGCATGATTGAATGAAAAACAGTAGTAATTGCATTAATCCATCAAGACACAGCAGAGCTCCTCACCCCAAACCATGGGGTTTAAGACTCATGCCGTAGAAGATACAATGAGAAACGTGTAATGTGTCATGAGGTACCGATACAATGTCAAAAAAAAATCCTATTAATAGTGAACTAGTAACCTAGGGTATACAGAAATGAGTAAATGACATAAAAATCCACTTCCGGGGTCCACTTGGTGTGTGCTTGGGCTGAGCATTGAAGCTTTTATGTGTAGAGACTTTTTTTGGAGTTAAACGCCTGCTTTTATGCCAGTTTGGGCGTTTAACTCCAATTCTTATGCCAGTTCCGGCGTTAAACGCCGGGAATTCTGAAGCTGATTTGCAACGCCGGTTTGGGCCATCAAATCTTCGGCAAAGTATCGACTATTATACATTGCTGGAAAGCCCAGAATGTCTACTTTCCAACGCCGTTGAGAGCGCGCCAATTGGGCTTCTGTAGCTCCAAAAAATCCACTTTGAGTGCAGGGAGGTCAGAATCCAACAGCATCTGCAGTCCTTTTCAGCCTCTGAATCAGATTTTTGCTCAGGACCCTCAATTTCAGCCAGAAAATACCTGAAATCACAAAAAAACACACAAACTCATAGAAAAGTCCAGAAAAGTGAATTTTAACTAAAAACTAATAAAAACTAAAAAGAAGAGAATATACTATAGACTCCAAAATATCAAAGAAACTAAGCTCCAATTATAACCAGCGGGACTAGTAGCTTTTTTCTTCTGAACAGTTTTG